>NW_004949144.1:37752-41193 GCF_000317375.1 Microtus ochrogaster
TTCTTCTTTTCTTCTTCTTCTTCTTCTTCTTCTTCTTCTTCTTCTTCTTCTTCTTCTTCTTCTTCTTCTTCTTCTTCTTCTTCTTCTTTATTAAAAAAAAGGTTTGTGACTTTAAAAATTTAAAGCTTTGCTGCATGACATTCACACTTCATGAACTCAAATTTCAAAGATGCTAGACAAAGGAAAATGCTTGCAAAACAATGAAAGAGAGTCTGCCTTTATTTGCATGCTAGTAAATGAGAATTCAGCTTTACCTCCAGGACAAACAAATGACGCTTGGGGCTGGGGTAAGGGTGTACAGTGCATGGTTCGAGTTATTTTTGGATTGCAGTTTTTTTCTATAAACTAGTATTGAACTAAGGGGTTGTCTTAGTTAATGTTGCATTCCTCCTTAACATGGTCCACAAAAAGTAAAAGTCAGTAGAAAATCATTCAGACTGAAAGGTTTGTTTGTGTGTGTGTGTGTGTGTGTGTGTGTGCATGTAACAAAGATTATGAAAAAAACAGATAGTGAATTTGAAAGAGAGCAAGAAGAAGTAAAGGGGAGAGTTAAGATGGAGGAAAATGGATGTAGAAATGATGTAAATACACTAAACTCTAAAAGGTAAATGACAAAATGAATAAAAAAGAAATAAGATTCTATTGTCTACCCAGAAACGGTATTTGTAGAGATTTGTGTGTGGAGATTATTATACATAAACCAGTTATACAGGCTTAGTTACTACTGAGCATGGTTTTCATCCAGTTATTGAGAGAATTTGGTTTTGGAAAATCTGCCAATGTCTTCATAGCATTGAAAATGGCTTGAGTATTACTGGGAGAAAAGACATCCTTGGTGATAGAATTCTTACTTCTTGAACTATCTTTAGAATTATGTCCTTAGGCAAAGATAACATAGTGCATTCAACTGTAGTTCACCTGGGTTCAAATAATGAGCACGTGAAGAAAAATATCCTTAAAACCCATTGTGGAAGCGATCCTTGTACTGTCTGGTGTGCCTCAGCTTGTTTTGTTTGTTCAAGGTAGCTAAGATCTCTAATCTACATTTCCTTACCTAAAAAAGAGAGATAAGAATTTTCTCTGTTGATATATAGGGTTTTTGTTTTATTTTCTTTGATTCTTTTATTTTAAGAATATTTTTTTATTATTTCCTTGAAAATTTCATGCAATGTATTTTGAACATATTATCTTGGTCCTCCAACAGCTCCCATAACTGTCATCTCCACTTTCTCTACCTTCACACCCAAACTTCAGTTCTCTTCAATTCCATTCATCCACATAGAGTCCTCTTTTTTGTATGTTTTTTCCTTGTAATATTTCTAAAAGTTTTTATTTTTATTTATTAAAAAATTTGACCTCTTTCCATTTTCCTCCTCTTCTCCCATGCCCCCCCCCTTTCCAGTCCTAAGAGAAGTCAAGATGCCCTGTCCTGTGGGAAACCAAGGCCCTCCCCCTTCCATCCAGGTCTAGGAAGGTGTGCATCCATACATACTAGGCTCCCAAAAAGTCAGTACATGCAATGGAATCAAAACCCAGCGCCATTATCATTGGCTATTCAGTCAGCCCTCATTTTCAGCCACATTCAGAGAGTCCAGTTTGATCACATGCTCGTTCATTCCCAGTCCAGCTGGATTTGTTGAGCTCCCATTAGATCAGTCCCACCATTCTCAACAGAAGAAGTTCAAATTGCTAAAAGACACTTAAGGTCATGCTCAACCTCCTTAGCCATCAGGGAAATGCAAATCAAAACAACTTTGAAATACCATCTTACACCTGTCAGAATGGCTAAAATCAAAAACACCAACGATAGCCTATTATGGAGAGGATGTTGGTGGGAACGCAAACTTGTGCAACCACTTTGGAAATCAGTGTGGCGGTTTCTCAGGAAACTGGGAGTCAACCTATCTCAGGATCCAGCAATTCCACTCTTGGGAATATATCCAACAGATGCCCAATCATACTACAAAAGCATTGTTCAACTATGTTCATAGCAGCACTATTTGTAATAGCCAGAACCTGGAAACAACCTAGATGCCCCTCAATAAAAGAATGGATAAAGAAGGTGTGGCACATACACACTTTAGAGTACTACTCAGCAGTAAAAAACAATGACATCTTGAATTTTGCATGCAAATGGATGGAAATGGAAAGCACTTTCCTGAGCGAGATAACTCAGACCCAAAAAGATGAATATGGTATGTATCATTCATAAGTGGATTCTAGCCATAAACAAAGGACATTGCACCTATAATTCGTGATCCTAGAGAAGCTAAATAAGAAAGTGAACCCAAAGATAAACATGTATTTATCCTCCTGGATATTGGAAGTAGACAAGATCATTGGACAATAGTTGGGAGCACGGGGATGGGGGTGTGGTTGGAGGAAGGGGAAATGGGACAAGAGAAGGGAGAAGGGGAGGTTTGGGGAGAGCTTGGGGGAATAGGATGGTTGAGATGGAGGAATGGTGGATATGGGAGCAGGGAAGAAGATATCATAATTAAGGGTGATATTTTAGGGTTGGCAGGAGACTTGGCTCTAGAGGGGTTCCCAGGTGTCATTCTTTTTTTTTTTTAAAAAAAACAAAACAAAACATTGTAATCTTAAAACTTATAAAACTTTGCTGAATGAGTTCAAATTTCAAAAATGCTAGGCAAAGGAAAATGCTTGCAAAACAGTGAAAGAGAGTTTGCCTTTATTTGCATGCTAGTAAATGAAAATTCAGCTTTACCTTCAGGACCAGTAGTTGAAGTCTGGGACTAGTGGTGAGGGCATAAAAATGGATGGTTCATGTTGTTTTTGGCTAGTAGTTTTTTTTTTTTTATATAAAACTAGCATTTAACTAAGGGTTTGTGTTAGTTAATTTTGCATTCCTCCTTAACATGGTCTAGTCGACAGAATATAAAAGTCAGTAGAGTAGCATTCTGAAAAGACTGAAAGATTTATTTGTGTGTGTGTGTAACAAAAATTATGAAAAAAAACCCACCAGGTCATGAATTTGAAAGAGCAAGGAGAAGTATATGGGAGAGTTCTGAGGGAGGAAAAAGGATGTAGAAATGGTGCACATACAGTGAACTCTCAAAGGTAAATGACAAAATGAACAAAAAGGAAATAAAACTCCTTGTCCACCCAGAAACAGTATTGCTAGAATTTGATCAGGAGATTATTAATCATAACCAGTAACACAGGCTTAGTTAATACTGAGCTTGTTTTTTTATCCAGTTAGGGTGAGAATCTTTGGATTTGGAAAATTTGCCAATGTTTTTATAGCATTGAAAATGGCTTGGCATAAACAAAGGACATTGAGCCTATAATTAGTGATCCCAGAGAAGCTAAATAAGGAGAACCCAAAGAAAACCATATAGGCATCCTCCTGAATATTAACCTTCATCAGGCGATGAAAGGAGACAGAGACAGAGACCCACATTGGAGCACCGGACATAA
>NW_004949144.1:42658-90721 GCF_000317375.1 Microtus ochrogaster
GGGAGGAGGGGGGGAAGGGTGGGAGGAGGGGGAGGGAAATGGGAGGCTGGGAGGAGGTGGAAACTTGTTTTTTTTCCTTTTCTCAATAAAATAAAAAAAAAAACCCATTGTGGAAGTGCTCCTGGTACTGTCTGGTGTGCCAATAGCCTCAGGTGTTTGGTTTGTTCATGGTGGCTAAGATCTCTAATCCTACATTTCCTTACCTCAGAAGGAGAGATAAGAGTTTGCTCAGGTGATATATAGGGTTTTGTTTTCTCTTTTCTTGGATTCTCTTATTTTAAGAATATTTTTCATTAATTCTTTGAAAATTTCATGCAATTTATTGTGAACATATTATCTCAGTAGTCCATCTCCTCCCATAACTGTTGCCCACTCCCCTCTATCTTCACACCCAAATTCTGAATTCTCTTCATTTCTCTTCATCCACATGGAGTCCACTTTTTGTTGCTGTATTATTCTTGAGATGGGGCCTGCCCTAGTGTGTGGTTGACCCGTTGACTCCACTGATTCTTCTCCCACAGCTATCAAAGTCTGTAGTTTCTCAGTTAGAGGCAGGGTTTTGTGTCTTCCTTCCTCTCTCTGTGTTGGGGTTTTGTCTAGCTTGAGCTTGTTCAGCTTTTAATCATGTTGTTACAATTGCTACAACTTCTCTTGTCCAACTGCCCTGTTTTATCAATAAAAGAAAGCCAACCATTTTTCTTGCTGTTACCCATTCTTTTCATCTCTCATAGTATTCCTAGTCTCTTCCTTGAAAATCCCTGAGGCTTGAGGGGAGGGGTGTGTTATGAGTGCTCAGTTTAGAGCTGAGAAGTCCCCAGTCTTTTGTTCTGTATATATGGGCAGGTTAGGGTTTCTATATTTATTGTTATTTACCACAAGGAGAAGCTTCTCTGATGGGGGCTGAAATATGCTATGCTCTATAGATATAGCAACAAGTCATCAGGAGTCTGTAAATTCATTTGGTAGTTCTTTGAAAGCTTAACACAATGTCCTTGATTAGAGCAACAAGCCATTGGGAGTCTTTTAGTTTACTTGGTAGTTCTTTGAAAATTTAATACAATGTATTTTGATCATATTCAGCTCTCTCCACTTCTTCTCACCACCCCTTATATCCTCCATTCTTCCAACTGTATATTCTTCCTCCTTTCTGAGGAAATGCTTTAACATGTTGCTCTAAAGATGAAATATGTGGGAACTAGTCCTGGTGCCAATGTCATCTTGTCTGGGCAAGTCTGGCCTTCCTAGGAACTGCTTGCTCTTCAGGTGGAACCTCAAGTGTTACTCGTGCAGAGCAGAAGATGTAGAGGAGGAGCTCAGGGGTGCCCATTAGGGTGGTATGTGTTACTCTCTCCTGGTGGACACAAGTTCTGTTACTTTAAAAACCTCCATTTCTAGCAGTAGCATCCTCTCCACACTGCCCCACCCCTGGACCTTGGAATGTATTTCATTTCTCTTTGTCAGCTTTCTCTTTTTTTTTGTTTTATAGAAGGAGCCATGACAAGAGGGTGTTTCTGTATCTTCAATGATTGTATTCTCATTCTTAGTAACTTCCCTTAAAACTTTTTACATGCTTATGCAATTATCTTTTTATCTTCCCAGTATAGTTGTTTTGTAATTGTTGGGCATTTGCTCCAGGGGACTGAGGTTTTCTTCCATTCTCCACCCTGGAATACCTCATGCTTTGCCTGAGATCTATAAAGGATTTGTTTTAAACAGTGTCTTATTTATCTCTCAGTCTTGTTTTGTATTAGTTATCCTTCTACATGTATTCCTTCACAGCCAGCTAAGTTTACCAGTATGTACCACCATATCAATTTTAGTGTAGCCTTTGACACCTGTTTTGCTGTCTTACTTATTCCCTTTATTGTCTTTAAGTCATAAATTCTTTTACTACCATTAGCCTGAAGAATTTTAATGCCATGTTTTGATAGGATAAAAGTGTAGATTATTGAATCTGCTATGAAAAGAAAAAAGAAAGGGTAGAGAACATAAGATAAAATATTAGATTATTGAATCTGCTTTTTAAAAGCAACTACTAGTTTTAAATATTCTGCATTGAATTGGACTTTTGTATATTGTATACAAATTTTATAAATATAAAAAATGTTAATTTTGTTAAAATATATTGTACATATGTTTTTAATCTTTTTCAAGGTATTGTATCCATACAGCTTATATAACAGTGCAATGCAAATTTCTAGCCACTCAAAGTTATTATTACTATTTAAAATAATAAGAAAATGCAGGTTAGCAATTAGTTGTCTATTAAGATTGAACATGTAGAATCATATTAGGTATAGTTTCAAGGACAAAGAGTTACATTTTAAATATACAGTTTGTCTTTATACACTTCGGAGAATAAGTTATTTAAGATGTCTCATTAACATAGGCCCCTTTTTATGACAATGAGACTATTGTGCTTCTGGCAGCAACAATTACTTCAGAGAAGACAGGGACACTGAAGAACCTCCACATGGAGTTTCCGTTCTTTGTGACAAAAATAAGTTCTGGCCAAGAAAATGAAATGTCCTTGCCCGGACTGCTGAAATTATTCTGTTCTAATTGGATAAGCAGAACACAAAAGAGAGTGGGTGCCAAACCTTGTTAAGACAAGGTGGAGCTGATGTAGTTGGGTCTCCTGTCTATGTGTTGCTTTCGTTGGTTAATAAAGAAACTGTCTTGGCTTTTTGATAGGGCAGAATTTAGATAGGTGTAGACCGAACAGAATGCTTGGTAAAAGAATGCAGCGTCACGCAGATGCCATGCCTCTTCTTTCTGAGATGGACACTGGTTAAACTCATGCCGGTAAGCCACAGTCAAGTGGCAATACAGATTATTAGAAATGGGTTAAAAGAATATGTAAGAGTTAACCAATAAGAGGTTAGAACTAATGGGCAGGCAGTGCTTAAATGAATACAGCATCCATGTAATTATTTTGGGTAAAGCTAGCCGGGAGCTGGGCAGCGGGAAGCGGCTTGCCTCTCCTATTTACAACAATTGGCACCACTCTTTTACATGGAAGAGTCCTTCAAAAAAATTCTCCTATTTTATCTTCAGTGCTTGAGATTCTCTTTGACATTTCTTGTATGCTGCTATTTATGCATGCATTTGTGGTTCCTGATTGTTTTCTCATCATTTCTATTTCTATAATTCCCTTGGCTTGTGTTTTCTTCATTGTCTCTTTCAGCTTTTAAGTCTTGAATAGTTCCATCATATGTTTCGTTTCTTTTTCTTGGTTTTCTTTTTTTTTTTTTTTTTTGGATTTTTCGAGACAGGGTTTCTCTGTAGCTTTTGGTTCCTGTACTGGAACTAGCTCTTGTAGACCAGGCTAGCCTTGAACTCACAGAGATCCGCCTGCCTCTGCCTCCCGAGTGCTGGGATTAAAGGCGTGCGCCACCACTGCCCGGCTCTTGGTTTTCTTTAAAGGATTTGTTGATGTTTTCCAAAATTTTTGTTTGTCTTTTCCTTAATTTCTTTGAGGGAAATTTTCATTTCTTCATTAAAGGTCTCAAATGTTCTCCTAAAGTAATTTTTCAGGTCATTTTCTCCTGGCTCATCTATATTTGGTTTTTCAAGTCTTCCTGTTGTAGGGTCACTAGTTTTTACTGGTGTTGTGTTGCTCTTTGTGGTATTGCATGTGTTCTTACCTTGTCTACTCATCATTTTTTCTGATTATTGTAGTTGATGCTTTCTGTGACTCTGGTGATCAATCTTCCAGGTGACAGCAGATCCAAGGCTCAGATGGTTGCTCTTCATTTTGCAATCAGTTTCATGGTTTCAGTCACGCTGTTTGCCAATCTGTGTTCCTGGAGATCACTCAGCATTTTGGGGCTTGCTCTGCATTATCATGGGTCATTCGGGCCTGCTTCTGTGGAATTCCCTGTCTCAATCCTGCTCTGGCCTAGGTCGCTAGCTCTTTCCTGTTTTTGTAAATGTCCCTGGTCTGGGTCTGTTCCTGTGGAGGTCCAGAGCTTGGGCTTGGTCTGGTAAAGTTCTCTGGCTCAGGTTTACTCCTTTGGAAGTTCCAGACTCAGGTACCCCAGACTAGCAGAGGTCTGGCTTAGGTTTACTCCCACAGTGGACCCAGACTCATTCCCAGACCAACAGAGGTGTAACATGAAGGCCAGGCTTGTGGGGGTTTCTGTCCCACCTGGTCTTCCCAGCCATTTAGTCCCAGAGAAAATCACACAGAGAGTCTGCATTAATTATAAACTGGTTGGTCCATTAGCTCAGGCTTCATATTAGTTCTTATAAATTATATCAACCCATTATTTTTTATCTATGTTAGCTACTTAGCTCAGTACCTTTTTCAGTGGGGCAGATCACATACTGCTTCTTCGGTGATCTGGGCAGGACTGGGAGGAATGGGCTTCCTCCTTTCTAGAATTCTCCTATTCTCATCACCCCACCTCTACTTCCTGTCTTTTTGACCTGCCTATACTTCCTGCCTGGCCAATCAGCATTTATTTAAAACATAATTGACAGAATACAGACAATTCTCTTGCACCACTTCCCCCTCTTTTTTTTTAAACAAAGGAAAATATCCATAGTCTATTTTTTAGGAATGTGAGTGTAGTATTCCAGGCTACTTCTTGCTGGTTGGGGGTGCTGATAATCTTATGGAGGCCTAAATAAAATTTAGAGTTATGATCAAGTCCTTACTGGAGTATCCTGTGAGGCTTGATCATCTCAAGTAGCATCTTGAATCTGTTCTGGATGTAGAACTCAGACATCTGGGACATTTGTTCATACCGAAGATTTCTCAGGTGGTCTTCCTTAATCAAAGCTGATTTTTCTTAACTCAGAATGAATCCACAGTCTCTCATTTCCTGTGTAAACAAAAGCAAAATCTCTTCTCCAAAGTAACATACCTTTTGACTTCAATTTTGAAGTCAGGGTATTTTCAAAATATCAGCAGCATTTATAAGCAAATATCTTTTAGCAGCTGTTGCTACTTACTTAGCATTTAAACTACTCAAAGAGAGCATAATAACATACAGTATGAAGAGTCTGTGAGCTTTCATCTTTATGCAGCTTTATTTTAAATTCCATTTGTTTTAATTTTAATTTTTGGCTTTTTGAGACAGGGTTTCATATATCTTTGTCCTGGACCTCACTCTGTAGACCAGAATTCTAGATCTCACAGAGGAGCTCCTGTCTCTGCCTCCCCAGTGCTGGGATTAAAGGTGTGTGCTACCACACTTTGAACTCACAGAGGTCAGTCTATCTCTGTCTCACAATACTATTTAAGTGTTCATGGCAGGAACTCTTAAAAGAGCTGAAAGATTTTACAGCTAAAGCTGGGTCAGGAAGCCTCTCTTTGATGAGAGTGCTTGCTTGCCTCTAGCAAGCAGAGCAGATTCACATATCCAGAGGTGTGTCTTCTGGGCAATTCTAGATCCTGAGAAGTTGATGGTTAATATCAAACTTCACATAAAGATCTGTTTAGAAAAGTATGAAAGAAGTTTTATGCCTAAAGCTCATTTTCATCTTTTGGAGATACAAATCATGTCACTTATAAATAATTATTTATGTGTATATTTAGCTAAATAATACTCTTAAGTATTTATTTTTTTGTTTGGTTTGTGTTATGAAGTGGCTTCAACAAGCATTATGTTAAGTACTTGTAACAGCTGCTAAGAGAGAGACCTATTTCAGCTGTCTGCAGGATGTTCCAGGAGCTGCAGTGATGTAGCTTGTATGAGTTGTCACCCATGCTGGGTGGGCATTGATTTTCTGGGATGAAACTACCCTTATGTCTCCATGCTATTGCAAGGAGCCCTCACACATGTTCCTGCAAGTAATCCTAATAAACTCACTGGTTCACTGATCTAGACTTCAGTGGAGTCATTTCTTTGTGCCATTGTGAGTGGCTTACCTGGAGTAAATAGGCATCTGTTGACATCTCTATACTAAAAGTCAGGGAAGAAGTTATATTGCAAGACACTAAGCCAACAAGAATCATAGTTAAATTCAGAAAATGTCTATAAAATTATGGCCATAAAAAGTATATTCACATGAGAAATCTTTTTAGAAATTTGCATACTGGCAGGTAACTGATTGATACTCCTAAAGAGCTGAAGAAGGTAACTATAAATGCAATTGGTACACAAGATTTGGTTTTTACATTTAGTTAAGTAGTGTCATTGCATACTAAAAACTAAAATAAAACCAGTATTATTTAATATCTACCTCCTGCTTGTGAATAATACTAGTGGTCCAGACACAGAAAGAATGTGAGAGACTGACTTGCTTGTTTCCAAAATCTAAGTGTTGATGCTATACTGCTCAAAACCCCAAGACAGAATTATTTGATATAGTTAGGTGTATCATATAATATGATACAATTAACTATATGATACAATATGATAAAACTGTAATCTAATGGCATCAATGTCCATAATACAAGGAGTTAGAAATGAGGAGTTCACTCCTTTTGTTTCAATAGCCTGCCAGCAGCAAGGTAGGCCTTTTGTCTATGAGGTCCGGGGCCAGCAAGGGACTCTGATCCTGTACCAGAAGATCCATTGTAGGGGTGAGTGTGTTCCTGACACATGGCAGAAGCACTGGAAATAGAGCATAGACATTCCTCAACCTCCTAAACTTCCTGGTCATTCTGCAGGGGCTTCTCTACAGGACTACTGCCTCTCTCTTCCTAACCCATCCCAGCTTGTGCCCAGGCACACCCTCCCTTCTTTGGAGCTATAAGATTCCCCAGCTCAGCCTGTCTGGGCGCGGGGATGGGGTGGTGAGTGCAACCGGTCAGGAGTTCGCTTGTTTCAATAAGCCTGCCTGTACTGATCTAATGGGAACTCACCAAAGCAAGGTGGACTGGGACTGATGGAGCACGTGATCAAACTGGACTCTCTGAACATGTTGGACAAGGAGGGCTGACTGAGAATCCAAGGACAATGGCACTGGGTTTTGATCCTACTGCATGTACTGGCTTTGTGGGAGCCTAGTCTGTTTGGATGCTCACCTTCCTAGACCTTGATGGAGGCGGGGGAGGACCTTGGA
This sequence comes from Microtus ochrogaster, assembly GCF_000317375.1. Taxonomy (NCBI): domain Eukaryota; kingdom Metazoa; phylum Chordata; class Mammalia; order Rodentia; family Cricetidae; genus Microtus; species Microtus ochrogaster. The sequence continues at coordinate 49,676 of NW_004949144.1, forward strand.
CTTCCCACAGGGCAGGGAACCCTGACTGCTCTTTGGACTGGAGAAGGAGGGGAACGGGGAGTTGGGGAAAATTTTATTTTTAATAATAATAAATAAATAAATAAAAAGAAATTAGGAGTTCATGTGTGGGGTCCTTCTGTCTGTGTGCTGTTTTTATTGGTTAATGAATAAAAAACTGCTTTGAGTTCATGACAGAGAAGTACAGAGTTAGGCAAGGAAAGCTAGGCTGTATCCCGGAAGAAAGAAGGATAGAGTTGGAGTTGTGTCATATAGCGCCACTGGAGAGAGATGCAGGAACTTTAGCTGGTAAACCACATACTGATACACAGATTAATAGAAATGGGTTAAATCAGTATGTAAGAGTTAGCCAATAAGAATCTAGAGCTAATGGGACAAGCAGTGATTTAATTAATATGGTTTTCTGTGTGGTTATTTGGTTCTGGGCTGCTGGAATGAACACGTGGCATGTTGCTACAATTGGAGCCCAAAGTGGGGCATGAACCTATGACCCTGAGATTAAGAGTTTCATTCTCTACTTACTGAACTACCCAGGCCATTTCCAATACAAAACTTGGACTCCTTAGGACATAATGTTTATTAAAATATTTAGCATACGTTCTTTGCTTAATATTCTTTATGCTTGTTGTAATTCTAATCTTATACTTGATATCTATTCCTAGTGTATATAGTTTTGTATTGGATTTAGAACTCTCTTCTTTAAACTGAAGAGGGAGGTGCTGTGGGAGCACATTCTGCTCCTACAGCCAATAGCTTTTAAGATACCAGCCCACTTGGGTGTGGTCTCTTATACTATAAATGTAGCTGTAAAGCATGTGCTCATTCTCTTGCTTCCAATTCTCTCTTTGGGCTGCTAGATTCTGTTCCTCTTCCCCATTTGTGCAGAGGACTGTTATTTAGGACAATGATCTGTAGGTCTCCCCTAAATAAATAACCCTTTATTATTCATAATTCTGAACTAGTGTGGAATTATTTTGTGATTTCTGATTTAAGGTCAATTTTGTTATACTGTGTATATGTATATTTCTGCTCTTCTCTGTCATAAACTCAAAGCAGTTTTTTATTTTTTTATATGTAATTTTTTAATGTTAAAGTTAAATCCTTCCTTCTTATTTAAACAGAAAAGGGGAGGTGATATGAGATTACCCTCTGTATGCTGTGAATACTATTGTTTAATAAAGAAACTATCTTGGGACTGTACAGGAAATAGAGGTAGGTGGGGTTAAACTAAACTGAATGCTGAGAAAAAGAAGGAGTTAGGGAAAAGCTATATAGCCCTGCCAGAGACAGATGCTAGAAGTTTAGCTAGTAAACCACAGTCATGTGGTGATACACAGATTAATGGAGATGGGTTAATTGAGATGTAAGAGTCAGCCAATAAGAAGCTAGAGCTAATGGGCTTTAATGGATTTAATTAATATAGTTTCTGTGTCATTATTGGGTTCTAGGTCTCTGGAACAAATACATATATGCATGTATTCTTGATGATCAATGACACTCACAAATACCTTAATAGAGAAATTGGACTAAATGCTGTTATCAATTCTATCAATCTAGGATAGGCAGGCTAGGCAGATTACTGAAGAAAAAATAAAGTACAATTTATCACCTCTGAAATGTTATAGAAATTGCCCAAGACATCAGAAATTCATAAATGTATTATATATATATGATGAAAAACAGACACATCAGAAGTTCAAATCAATACAGATTTATTAAGCTTTCATGTGTTGTAAGTAATTGTTGTCAGGGTTTCTGTCCTGCATGGTTTCTATCCTCCCACCAGGTTCCACAGCTGTTTGGCCCCAAATAAATCACACAGAGGCCTATATTAATGATAAACTGATTGGTCCATTAGCTTAGGCTTCTTATTAACTCTTATAACTTATATTAACCCATTATTCTTATCTATATTAACCACATGGCTCGGTACCTTTTCAGTGGGTCAATCACATCTTCCTTCTTCTATGGTTGGAACAGGACTGCAGAGGAATGGGCTTCCTCCTTTCCAGAATTCTCCTGTTCCTATTGACCTGACTTTACTTCCTATCTTGTTGTTCTGACTATACTTTCTGCCTGGCTACTGACCAATCAGCATTTATTTAAAATATAATTGACAGAATATAGACAATTGTCCCACATCAAGTAATATTTTATATATTGCAAATTGTATATTTAGGTCATAGTTTCTAACTCAAATTTCATCTTTTAATTTTAATATTTACTTATGACTATTTTCAGCATGTATGCATTTATGCCTCTTTTCCAAGGAGGCCAGTAGAGGCCATTGACTCCTCTGGGAGTGAAACTAGAGATGGTTGCTAGGTAACATGTGAGTGCTGGGTATCAAACATAAGTCCTCTGAAAGAGCAACATGTATTTTTATCCCCTAAGCCAATTCTTTAATATCAAAATATGTATTTTCCACAGTTTGAAACTTTGTATATTTTTATTTCATATACTATGTATTATACAGACAAAGACATGAAAATAGTTGAAAATTGGTGAATAATGTTGTACAAGAATAAGGAATACAAGTTGATCCTGGTGGTGTAGAAGTCCCAGATTCTCAGGAGAAAGAATCAGAAAGCTAAAAACTTTATAGCCAGTTTGGTCAACTTAGTGAGACTCTAAAAAGTGGTGTGGGGCAAAGGTAAAAAAAAAAAACCAAAACACTGATAGTCAAATGACTGAAGGCATGGTCCAATATCCATGCTTTCCTTCTTGGTTAATGACAGAATTATAGGGATGTGGGTGACCACACTACAACATTTCGGATCCTTTTGTTAGAGGAGTGGTATAAAATTTTCATTTATCAGATTTGCTGAATCTTTCATACTTTTAAAGCTTCTTTTAAAAGTGTTTTGACAATGTCATAATATAGTATTTACATAATTTCCACTATGATTCACCCCACTCCTCCCATGTCCCCTTTCCATTTTACATTTCTGACTTTTTGAATAGCATATATTTTTTCTTTAAATAGTTATCATTCATATCAACATACTCATATATATTTTGCTGCATCCATTTAGTATTACTCACATGTAATATTAAAATGCATCAGAATAAATATTTGAAATTGGATAGTCTTGCATGAGATTTTTCTAGAGAATATTCATTTTCTCTCTCAGAAGCTACTAATTGTCTATCACTTCTTGTGGGATTTCTACCACCTGCATAATGGGTCAGTTGGTGTTGTCACTGTGCAGGTCTTATTTAGGTTCTTAATATGTAGATGTGTTCTGAACCTATAACAATGAGAAAAAGTTTATGGAAAAGTAATATATAATGCAATATTCTCAAACATAAAATAAATAGAGCCAGTTAAGATGATTAGAAACACTTACATGCAAATAATGGATGCTGGGACATGCAAGTCCAATTGCAGCATTTCTGAGACAAGAGAAAATGGCGATACAGGATAGTTAACTGGAGGTTCATAAGTCAGCCAGCCCAGACTACCAGTATAGTGGAAGAACTACAAGAGAAAACCTGCCTCAGAAGAAGCTGGAAGGAGAGTACCATGTCACAAAAGTTGTTCCCTGACCTCCACTAAGGCATATATGTGCTTACACACATGTGTGCACATACACACCTTATAATACAACAATAATAGTTACAGTAATAAGTAAAATTTAAAGTATGAAGTTTATTTAGACAAAGAGACTATAATAATGAAGAAATGAATAATAAACCACAATAATTAAGTCTAGAATATCGTCTTCAAATTGAAAAACTGATAATACCTAACACACCATAAGAAATTTAAATACTTCACAAGACTTGGTGAAGCTTGTAAGCAGGTGAAAACATAAATATAGAGAAAAGTGAAAATATAATGAGATAATATTATAAACACATCAGGGTCCAAGGGAAGGAAAGGGAACACATAAGCACAGATTTTTCAATAGAAATCACAGAACCCAGATAAACTGAACAGTTTGGTATCCAGATCCCGAGCGTGCCCAGCTTCTTCCTCAGGACTTCAAAAGTGCTGGTGAAGCACAGCATTAATCAGACTTAGTTTTTCAGAAGTTCCTCATGATATTTTACACAGATCATATCTAACAAGACATCTGCTGTGAACAACTTTTAACAGCACAGAAGTGAGTTTAGGGGCTGGACCCCTAGCCTGGATTTCTATTTCTGTGACCCTTAATTGGATCTTGAATGATGTTAGTTTTGGAATATGTGTATGTGTGTGTGTATGTGTGTATGTGTGTGAGCGTGTGTGTGTGTGTGTGTGTGTGAGTGAGAGAGAGAGAGAGAGAAGAGAAAAGAAAAGAAAAGAAAAGAGAGAAGAGAGAGAAAGAGGGAGAGAGAGATTCAGTTGTGAATAGCAGTGCTATAACACATAATGATTATCTGTAGATCTCTGGAGGGAAGATGGAAATCCCACAGAGAACAAGGAATCCTTGGAAAACAGGGTATTTTCTTTCATTTGTCCTCACAGCTGCAATGTGATAACTGAAGAAGTTGACTTAAAAATCTTGAGGAATCACTCTGGTCATTCGAGGACTAAGGCTCATCTCTAACTTTAGTTATCCTCTGCAGCCCCCATACATGGTTTTAAACTTTTACCAGCTAACTTCTAAGTTTCATGAATTCAAATCAAACAAGAGTTATAAAAGGCAAAATTTTGCAAACAATGAAACAGAATATGTCTACCTTTGCATGCTAGCAAATAGGAATCCATAAACTGAAGATTGGTGCTTGTGGTAAGAACATATAGCACACGTTTGGAGTTATTTTGTACTTTTGAATAATGATGTTTTCTATAAATAACATTGTACTTGTCCATCATCCTAGTTTATGTTGCATTCTTTCTTGATTTTGGCAAGGCATTCCCCTACCCATCACCTGTTCAGATATTGACAGAATTTTCATCAGGAGACTAAATTACAGCTGGTGATGCTGGACTTTTGTTTGCATTTCCTTCTGATTTTAAGACTAACACTGGATACAATTTCTATCAAAATGTTTGATGATTTTCTTTAAGAAAATTTGCCAGTATCTCTATGTCATTTGAAAACTTCTGAATGTTTTTCAGGAGAAATTTTATGCCCCCAGGTGATGGAAATCTCACTTTTCAAATAGGTTTGTTTTGAAAAATTCAGTGTTAGGTTATGCAACCGCAGTTCATTCAAGTTCACTCATCAAGTGAGCAAGTGAAGATGAATGTTCTTAATACCTGTCATGAAAGTTCTTTTTTAAAAAACAAGTTTTACATTTTTGAAAATTTCATATGAGCAATATTTAAATCATTTCCTCACCATCTTCCCTCCACCTCGTCCCATGGCTCACACTCCCTTTCAAATTCATGACCTTATTGTTACACATAGACACACATTTAAATTTATAAATACAATGTCATGAGTTAATTTAGTGTTATTTTTATGTATATGTGTTTAAGATTAGCCACTTGGAATTGGATAAACTTTGAATTGGAAAGCCTGATTGTCTCTCACTCAGCAACCATTAATTGCCAATAGCTCTTCATTTTTGGTTGCAGTTTGTGACATTTTTCTCCCATTCACAAAGGCATGGTATCAGTTTTTAGGCCTTATTTAGACTATCACATTGTTGAGGATTCATGGGTACAGCTTTTCCTATTTGTTGTAAGAGGCCGCTTGTTTGATTTTGACTGCTCAGCCCCAGAAATCATATTATTCACAATACTGTTTGACTATTAGCTTAAGTATACTTCTGGCTAACTCATAACTTAAATTAACACATCCCCATTAATCTGTGTATCGCCACAAGGCTGTGGTTTACTGGGTAATGTTCCAGTGTCTGTCTCCATTGGGACTACATGGTTTCTTCTGATTTTGCTTCTTTCTCCCTGCACTCAGTTTAGTTTTCCCCACCTACGTCTATTCTGCCATATGCAGGCTCAAGACAGTCCTTTATTAACTGGTGGTATTCATAGCATACAGAGGGAAATCCCACATCACCTCCCCTTTTCTGTTTAAAGAAAAAGGAAAGTTTTAACTTTAACATAGTAAACTTACATAACACAGCTAGCAAGCAAGAATTACAGTTACAATATTTATATCTACTTTATCTTTTTATCATAATTAACAAACTGTAACTATAACTACCTGTTCTTCAACTCCATTAATGACTCCAGAAGGATATAACATTACTTAAGTAAACAGGAAGTATATTGTAAGCAACTTCCAAAACTCTTGAAGTAACAGTGACTTCTCACTGCCCAAACAGTCACTCAAAGTTTTTCTGTAACATTGAGGCTTCCATCATCAGCCTACAGGATATACTATCCAGCATACTTTTCCATAAAGCAGGAAATTTTAATGATAGTTCTGCTTATATTGGTAGTTTGTCATTCACTTTCTTCTTATCCTGCAGAATGTTGTCAGACTCTTTTATGAAGCAGGAACCTCAAAGGACCATCTCATGTTTATGCAAGTTCAGCAGCCAGTTCTCCATGGGTCTGCTAGAATTGCACAGGCAGGAGAGCATGGCAGATTCTCATAACATACACACAGATACTTCCAGGCTACACAGTGAATTGCAAGGCAGATTTAGCATTTAGTCAGATAAAAAAAATGTTTGTATGCTGCACGATGCTTCCCAGAGTTGAGGTGCTAAGCATGGATCTTACCCAACAGTGTCAGAGGCAGTGAACATGCTTCCACCATCTTGGACTGGGTGGAGAAAGCAGGCAGTGTCATGTTGGACCTGCTTAGCATTTAGAAAATAATTACAGATATGCAATAAAGACAGATTCAGATAAAAAAGCTGATATCACAGTTTTGGATAAATGTGCATAGGCTTGAGAGAGACAGAGAAAAATATAGACAGTTATAATATAGAATAGTACAGACAGTTATAGATTAAAGGAGCAAAGATAAAAAATAAATATTAAACTTGTAGAAAAAGTAATAGAGTCAAGAAAAATAAGTCATGCAAAGATGGAAAATATACAGAGCATCTGGATTATATATATTATTGTGTGTTCATTTAATTTTTTTTACTGTGAATGAGCTAAATATAGAGATATTTCATTGTATAAGCTGCTAAGATAAACTAACATACATATTTTAAAGGTATCTTGACTTTGAAATTAAGGTCTAAGGATATGTTGCTTTGGAAAAGTTCTTCTTTTGTTTCCACAGAAGATGAGAACCTATGAATTTCTTCCACACTAACATGATTTTATGGACCAAGACCCTCTGAAATATCACCCTGAACATCTCCAAAAATATTTCTTCCAACAAAAAGCAGGAAACAATTTGGAAATAACTTTGCCCAAATTCCCAAATATTGTTTATAAATGTTTGTTTACACTTAAAGGGTGATATGTATATAGATGGATACTTTGCATTGATATGGATCTTGGTTTATTGATACAATTTTATGTGAATTTTGTTTATATATATATTTCTGCTATTGTTTAAAGTATTGTGTTTATGCCACTCATTTTAAAATGTAATGTATAGTTAAGAAATATAGATTAATAGATAATCATCTATAATAGTTAAGCTTCTAGTCATGTTAGTTAGGTATTCTAGATATATAGCGATATATTTCAGTTAGATAGGTATTCTTTAAATCTTTCAAAAACCTTCAGAATATGGCATTTAAAACATTTTAAGAACTTAGGACTTTTCATGAAATGAAATATATCTGTTCCTGGCATCACCAATCTACTTCAAGAGGATGATGGGCATTGAAAGATTCCTTATGTTGTTTGTTAGCCATTTGGGGAAGAAACTGCTCTTGCCTGAACTGTTTGACTGGATTTGCAGGGCCCACAGAGAAATGACTGCTAATTTGCTTAAAGAAGGTGATACAGTCCTTCAGAGTCCCTGCTTCATGAAAAAAATCTGCCAGACATTCTGTAGGACACAGAAGAAACTGACTGACAAACTGCCAATATAGGTGCAACTGTCTTTGAAATTCCCTGCTTCACGGAAAAGTCTCCCAGACAATATGGGCCAGATGCCTGCAATGTTACAGAAGAACTTTTGGTGACTGTTCAGGCAGCGAGATGTCTCTGTCAATTCTAGTTTTGGAAGTTGCTCACAATGCTCTTCTTATTAACTTAGGTAATATGACACCTTCTGGGGCCTTTGATGGAGTTCAAGAATAGTTAGTTATAATTATAGTTTTACTTAGTTATGATAAGAGATAAAGCATGTATAAATGTTGTAACTGTAATTCTTGCTTAATACTCTTGTTATATGTAACTTTATTATGTTAAAGTTAAAACCTTTCCTTTTATTTAAACAGAAACTGGAAAATGGTGTGTGTGTCCTTCTGTATATGTGCTGTTTTTATTGGTTAATGAATAAAGAAACTGTTTTCGCATGTGATAGGACAGAGTAGAGATTGGCAGGGAACACTAAACTAAATGCTGGGAGGAAGAAGGCAGAGTCAGGAGAAGCCATGTAGCTGCCACTGGGGACAGTTGTACTGGAACCATGTAGCCACATAGTGATACACAGATTAATAGAACTGGGTTAATTAAAGATATGACTAAGCCAGAAATATGCTTCAGCTATTGGCCAAACAGTATTGCAAATAATATAGTTTCTGTGTGGTTATTTTGGGTCTGAGCTGCCAGGAACAAATGAAAAGCATTCTGACAACAAAAGAGTATATGGCAGCTCTCTTTCTGTGTCAGGGTTGCCTCTCAGTAAAATGCCTTCTAGATCCAACATTTTTCCTGCAAATTTGTCATTTTATTTTTCTTTATGGTTGAATGGTATTGCCTTGTGTAGATGTACCACATTTTCACTATCTTTGTACACAAGATTTTCACTATCCACTCAACTGTTGGAGGAACTTTAAGGTTGTTTTCATTACCCAGAAATTTTGAATAGGGTGTCAATGAACATTGTTGAGCAAGTGTCTGTTGAGTATGATGCTGAGTACTTTGGAAGTATGTGGAGGAGTGGTGTAACTTGGTCAAAGGGTCAATCTATTTTAGCTTTTAGAGAACTCTGCACAATGATTTTCATAGTAGCTATAGTACTGTGCAGACTTTTCCCTACATGCCAGCAGTTGTTGTCAATTGCTCCTTGATGTCAGTTATTCTGACTGGGATCAGAGGAAATATCAGAGTAGATTTAATTTGCATCCCTAATTACTAGGGATGCTGAATACTTTTTGGGGTATTTCTTAGTCATTTTAAGTTTTCTTTTGAGAATTTTCTGTTCATATCCATAGTTCAATTTTAAAATTGGGTCACTTGTTTTGATTCTTCATTCTTTTTGAGTTCTTTATATATTCTAGATATTAAGCCTCTATCAGACATGCAGTTGACAAAGATTCTGTTCTACTCTGTGGGCTTCCTGCTCCCTTGATTGACTGCTTCATTTTCTATTTTTTTTAGAAATTTATAATTTACCATTTATTGATAATAATCACTACAAAAATTAATACAGTGAATTAACACATTTTACAAAACATCAAATGTACATGTTGAAAGACCATAACATACAATTGTGAGGTGAGATAAAGTTCTTAATAAATAAAAGTTCAACTATTTGATATTCCCCAGTAATACTATAATATAACTCAAAATTATAGTCACATTAAAAAAGATTTACTGGTGATATTCTCATTCCTAGTAAAGATTCTCTGTCCCAAGGAGTACTTGCTAGTTCAGAGCATGTATACAGCAATATTCATTCACCTTCTATTCTACCTGTCTATGGTAAAACCCAAATACATTTATTTTATGGCGATGAGGAAAGGACACAAGGCATTTGTGTTTATAGCAATTTCTTCTCAGGAGAATGTAGGCATTGCAATTTATTCAATGACTACCAGGAATAAGAAGAGATCTATAAGTCTCCTCTCAGGGTTACTTACAATGGTGTCTCTCATTCCTCAGGTCATGAAGAACAGTTGTGATTGTGTTTGGTTAACTGCTAAATTTATGAATTTCCATTATATATTCAGCATTAGATAAGTACAAATCTATTCAATTACCGAGTCAAAACTCTCAAGAACATTGGTGTACAGAAACTCTAAATTCCTCTGTGGAACACAAGTTCCCAAGTCTCCAGATATTAATATAATTTCAGATTCAATTTCTGGAAGAATGTGACCATTTTTCTTCCTAGGGAAATGCTTTCTGGTACTAAGTAGATACAGACCTTTAGAACATCACGAGATAAATTCATTAACATCCGCTCATTCACCACATTTAGAATATTCCTGTGGTTCATTTTCACCAAGGAAGTTTAGAATTCCTTAGGCTCTGAATTCTTCTTTTAAAAATTTTCTTAAAATTAGTTCTTTAAGAATTTCACATATTTTGATCATATTCATCTCTTCCAAGTATTTTCCAGATCTCCCACTCATCCTTAACATCCAACTTTATATCTTTTTAAAAACCTGTCAAGATGAATTTGTGCCACCGAAATAGTCTTAGATATGTGGCTTTTCACTGTATCATGGTCAAATTAGCAGAAGTTACACCTAATAGAAAACGGTCTCTCTTTCTCTTGGCATCTGTCAAGTAGCCAATAGCTTCAATGGTAGTAGTGGGATTTATCTGTCCAGATGAAACCTACATAGTTTTCTATAAGGAGCCCAAGGTGCAGAGACAGGACACAGGGAAGCTCCTCAAGCTGCATCTCATTGGATAAAGTTCTGTCACTTCTCAAAAAGACCTGGATGTTCCTACAGTAGATCCCACTTTGCACAGCCCCTCCCCAGGGTGTTTTGAATTTGTTCCTGACTCCCTCATTTTTTGACCTTTCTATCTCTACAATGATGGTATCATTATAGTTTCCTTAAATCATTTTCTAAATATCTTATTTTATTATTTCAAAAGAAAACCATCCTTTGCATTTTATATAGCAATCTCAGTTCCCACTCTCTCCCCTCCCCCATTACCTGTACCTACCCTCTCCTCTACCCCCTATCCACTCCTCAGAGAGGGTAAGGCACATTGCTTTGGGGAGGGTCTAAGGCCCTCCCTACTGTATATAGGCTGAACAAGGTATCCATCTAAAAAGAATGGGTTCCCAAAAATCCAGTACAATCATAAGGGATAAATCCTGTAGCTGCTGCCAGTGGCCCCACAGTCTGCCCAATTCCGAGGGTCTAGTTTGTTCCTATTCTGGTTTCTTTTTTGTCCATCTGGAGTTGGTAAGCTCCCATTAGCTCAAGTAAACTGTCTCAGTGAGTGTCCCTATCATGGCCTTGACCTCTTTGCTCATATTCTTACTCCTCCTACTCGCCAACTGTAAACTCAGTCCCGTGCTCTGCCATAGGTCTCTGCCTGTTTCCATCAGTTGCTGGATTAAGGTTTAATGGTGACATTTAAGATATTTGTCTGCTTCCAATTTCCAAGAGGATCTCTATATATTTTTCTTTGGGTTCACCTTGTTATTTGGCTTCTCTAGGCTTGAGAACTATAGGTGTAATGTCCTTTGTTTGTGGTTAGAATCCACTAATGAGTGAGTACATACCATATTCATCGTTTTGGGTTTGGGTTAGCTCACTCAGGATAGTGTTTTCTATTTCTGTCCATTTGCATGCAAAATTCAAGATGTCATTACTTTTTACCACTGAGTAGTACTCTAATGTGTATGTATTCCACACTTTCTTTATCCATTCTTCCATTGAGGGGCATCCAGGTTGTTTTAGGATCTGGCAATTATAAATAATGCTGCTATAAACATAGTTGAGCAAATGCTTTTGTAGTATGTTTGGGCATCTCTTGGGTATATTCCCAAGAGTGGTATTGCTGGATTCTCAGGTAGATTGATTTCCAATCTCCTGAGAAACCGCCACACTGATTTCCAAAGTGGTTGCACAAGGCTGTATTCCCACCAGCAATGGATGAGTGTTCCTGTTACTCCACATCCTTTCCAGCATAGGCTATCATTGGTGCTTTGATTTTAGCCATTCTGACAGGTGTAAGATGGTATCTCAAAGTTGTTTTGATTTGCATTTCCCTGATTGTATGCTTAGGAGGTTGAGCATGACCTTAAGTGTCTTTTGGCCATTTGAACTTCATCTGCTGAGAATTTTCTTTTCAGTTTAGTACCCCATTTTTAATTGTGTTAATTAGAATTTTCATGTCCAGTTTCTTGAGTTCTTTATATAATTTGGAGATCAGACCTTTGTCTGATGCAGGGTTGGTGAAGATCGTCTCCCATTCAGTAGGATGCCTTACAAGGTGAACCCAAAGAAAAACATATATAGATACTCCTGGAAACTGGAATCAAACAAAATTGCCAGGCAAAAGTTGTGAGCATAGGGGTGGGGATGGGGGTGTGGGTGGGGTTGGGGGAAGGGTAGCAGGGGAGAGAGAAGGAAGAAGTGAAAGCCTGGAGAGCTTGGGGGAGTGGAAGGGTGGAGATGGAAGAAGGGCAGATATAACAGCAGGGAAGAAGATATCTACATTAAGGGAGCCATTTTAGGGCTGCCAAGAGATTTGGCTCTAGAGGAGATTCCAGGTGTCCACGGGGATGTCCCCAGCTAGGTCCTTGAGCAACATAGCAGAGGGTGCCTGAACTGGCCTTGCCCCACTATCACACTGATGATTATCTCGAATACCACCATAGAATCTTCATCCAGCAACAGATGGAGACAGAGACAAAGTCCCTCATCAGAGCAATGGAATAAGCCTCCAAGGTCCAGTTGAAGAGCAGAAGGAGGGAGAAGATGAACAAGGAAGTCTGGACCTTGAGGGGTTGGTTCACCCACTGAGGCAGTGTGCCTGTTCTAATAGGAGCTCACCAAATTCCAGTTGGAATGAATGAGCATGAGATCAAACTGGACTATCTGAATGTGGCTGACAATGGGGACTGACCTGTTTCTATTGCGTGTACTGGCTTTTTGGGACCCTAGTCTATTTGGGTACATCCTAGGCCTGGATGTGGGGTGGGGGTCTTGGACTTCCCACAGGGCAGGATTCCCTGCCCTCTCTTAAGGAGAAAAGGCGAGGAAGGAGGGTGAATGGGGGAGTGGGAGGGGAATGGAAGGAAGGAAGTCAGTGTAAATTTTTGAATGGAAAAATAAATAAATAAAAAAAGAGGTATTTGTCTCTCTGACTACAGGACAAGGACAGATTGGGGACCCTCTCTATCATTTTGGGTCTTAGCAGAATTCCCTTAAATCTTAACAGGTGAACTAATTTGCCTTCCCACTGTATCTGTCCCCTCAATGTTGAGCATTTCCTTCAGGATTATTTGGTTGTGTTCTCTTTGTCACACTGAAATATTTCATGTCTTTCTCCACAGTATCAAAAATGTGTATTTTTAGACAGTATCTCATTCATATCGTAGGCTGACTTTGAATGTTAATATCTTTTGTCCATTTTTTAATTTTCATCTTCATGTGGCTTTATTTTAACCTCTATTTCTTTTATTTTTATTTTTTTACTTTATTTTTTTATTGAAAATTTCTGCCTCCTCCCCTCCTCCAACTTCCCTCTCCTCCCTCCCTCTCTTTCCCCCTCCCTCTCCAGTCCAAGGAGCAGTCAGGGTTCCCTACCCTATGGGAAGTCCAAGGTCCTCCCCTCTCCCCCCAGGTCTAGGAAGGTGAGCATCCAAACAGACTAGGCTCTCATAAAGCCCATCCATGCGGTAGAATCAAAACCCAGCACCATTGTCCTTGGCTTCTCAGTCAGCCTTCACTGTCAGCCACATTCAGAGAGTCTGATTTGATCACATGCTCTATCAGTTCCAGTCCAACTGACTTTGTCCATCTCTTCACTGATGAGCTGGTTTTACAAGTGTAGACTACCACATCAATTTTTACTGAAGTCTTTGATCACTATTTTTCTGTTATATTTGTTACCAATATTGTATTTATGTCTTTTATTCTCTGATGACTCTTAGCTCTTGAACATTCCTTACTTGTCTAGGTACTGCACTATGTTTTACTTGCCTTGATGTTTTTAGTGAATGTAATGGAGCCAATGTTGGAGCAAAGTGATAGGAAATAATCAATACCCACAGTTCCTGGTACTAAAGTGGGGAGTAGACATTCAAGCAAAAAGACATAGAGAATGGAAAGGATTTTTGGTGTGTAGATGAATTCATTTAAGTTCTTTTTTATATCACAATAGGGGGACTTCAAAGTTATTCACATAAATGTACTATAAAGTCACAGACTTACATAATATATATATATATACTATATCTGTAGCAATTGTGTTTTAATGCAATTATATACAGTATCTTGACAGCTATCACAAGTGTTAGATGCACAATAAATGTTGAGTGAAAAAATAAACCTGAGTTATTCGAGGAGAAGAGTGAAGAGGATTTCAATCTAAATAAATGTATATTTCTGTGTTGGTGGATGGTTGGGTATGTGTGTGTAGGACCATGGCAAAAGTAAGATTATTAGCATTCTTAGTACTAAGTATTTGATGAATGAAGATGTCTAGAAGTTTATTAGGTAGCTTGTTGGAAGATCTTTGGAAAATATGCACAATTCCCTGTACAGAACTAATTTTGATTTATTTAATGATGTTCCTCTTTCACATTTTGCTTGTTATGAGTTATAACTTCCAAATATGATTTGTCTAGAAACCAGATGAAAATATGTAAAAGGCAAAATTAGGAAAACAATGCAAATAAATGTATCTTTATTTTGATGATAGCACATTAGATTCTTGTGGTTTTCCTAATCAATTAAAAAAGATTTCAGGCTAACATGTAATGCACACAGAACCTGCATTAATTTCAACTGGTATGCCTTCAACTCTGAAAGATATTCATGGAGAAATATATAATAAAATCATTAGTAAATGTTGCTGTTTGATTGACATTGTTTATGGAATGTTAAAACTATACAACTTAAAAGTGAATGCCCTATAGATTTTCAAGAATCAGGTTGATCTAGGTTTTAGACTATATTAACATATCTACAGCAGTGTAATAGAAACTGGAGCATCCTGCTCACAATGTGTGATTTCCTACAGTTCATGCTGACTCTCATTTTAAGTACAGAATCAATAGAAGGAAAGTTAGGAATTGTATTTGTGGTATTGGTAAACATCATGGACTGGGTCAAGAGAAGAAAGTTCTCGACAGTGGATCAGATTCTCACTGCTCTGGTCCCTTCTCATAGTCCCTTTTATATCTGAGCTGTACCCATCCTTACCAATAACTGGAAAAGTAGAGAGAAGAACCTGTTGAAGGAGCTGTGGGCTGCGTTCCTGCCACCCAGCTCCCGGCTGCCTAGCTAGCTTATGCCCCGAAATAACAACACACAAACTTTATTCATTTAAACACTGCCTGGCCCATTTCTATTAAAGTGTGTAGCACCGAGGTGCGCTTACTGGGAAGATTCTAGCCTACGTCTATCCTGGGTCGGAGCTTCATCGTGTCTCTTACCTCACTTCCCTTCTTCCCAGCATTCTATTCTGTCTACTCCACCCACTTAAGGGATGGCCTATAAAATGGGCCAAGGCAGTTTGTTTATTGACCAATGACCTTCCTGCACCAAGAATCAATATTTTATGGATGGTGACCAATCATTAAAACTTCTGACTTGCTATAAACCTCAGCAACAATTATTTTCTCAAAATGGCCATTTTCTTCAAACTCTAATTTTTTTCACCTAAAGTGGAGAGTTAAAAAAGTTCTTTTGATGATGTTGCTGGAATCTCTGCTTTTCTTGTCTTTGAATATTTTAGTCATAAGAAGACATGCTCATGTCTGGATTGATGAACATGAACCAAATATATTCTATTGTGTTATTTCAATCCACTCTGGTCAACTCTAGGATTATTTTATTCACCAACAGTATGTTCATACTCATCCCTTCACCATGACCTTGATTACATTCCTCCTGCTCATATTCTTCCTGTCGAGGGATATTAAGTGCATGTAGCTCATTTCCAAAGGCTCCAGAGACCTTAGAATACAACCCACATAAAGACCTTGAAAATAGTGGTCAGCTTGTTACTGTATACCACTTCCTTTTTGGTGCTTTTCCTACTATTTTGTAACAGTAACTTTAATCAGGCAAGTCCAATAATTTTGTTTGTACTAACTCTGAGATTTGCTTTTCTCTCTGTCCATTCATGCCCCCTGATTCTACAGAACAGGATCTTGAGACAGGCCTTGCTTTCTATGCTCTGTAAGTTTGTACAGGTAACTGAGAAACTATTTGCTTCATAAGATGTATTTTTTTAGGGAGTACTCAATTCATAAGTGTTACATTTCCAAGATGATCATGAATGGAGACATGGAAGGAGATCTGTCATTTTTCAGTCAAAGCATTTATTAGAGTCAGAGGAGCAGTGTGTTTGTTAACATGACAGGGTGCTGGTGTGGGTATGCCCTCTGTATGCTGTGAATACTATTGGTTAATAAAGAATCTGCTTTGAGCCTATTGCAGTGCAGAATAGGGCAAGATGGGAATTCCAAGCAAAGAGGAGGAGAGGGTAGGCAGAGTCAAAGAGAAGCTATGTAGCCACTTTAGGAGACAGATGCCTGATGCCAAACAGAACCTTACCAATAGGCCCCAACAACGTGGTGATACATCAATGAATAGAAACAGGTTAATTTAAGTTATAAGAGCCATCCAATGAGAAGAATGAGCGAATAGACCAAGCTGTGTTGTAATCAATATAGTTTCTGGGTGATTATTTGAATCAGACAGAATGGAAAACAAAGAGTAGTCTTTGCCAACAGGCTGTACAGAAAAGGTCAAAAGTACCAGCCTCCCAGGGAAAGCAGGTTTTCTATTTTAAGGTTCTATTTTCTACCTGTAGAAAGGAGGGGGAATGGAGAAAGTGTTTGGCCAGGATGGATTGGTTCTGCTATTAACTGATACTATCTAAATGGGCTTAGAGGCATTATACTTCCATTTATTTTTGCCTGAAACAGGTTTTTTTTTAAAGAACATAATAAAATCATAAGAAAAATTTAAACCTTGATTCTGTGAATTGCATATTATCTTGAAAAAATAATTATTTTAAAACTTAATGGACTCAAGCCAGTAACTTCACCAAAGCTCTAAACATGAGAAATATGTTTGACAGATATTGATAAAAGGCCAAAAAATCTGAAGATCATGAAATGTGATTTGAATTTTATTTATATACAAGAGAAACACATTTGAGAAGATAGAACAATAATTCTCCTATGAGGCATGTGTGTGCCTCTATGTAATTACACAAGCACACAGTTTTAAACACAGTTATGCATAGTTACTAGCTCTTGAAGGAGTATTAGTTTCCTGGGTTTCCAAGAAAAAACTGTGAATATTATGCTTATTGAGTCTAACATGTTATTAAAAGAAAACTAAATTATTTAACACAAATAATGGAGAAATTAAAGTGTTTACAGATGTTGAAACAGAATATGTCCTTATTTGCATGCTAGCAAACAAGAATGCAGTTTCTATTCAAAGTCAACTATGAATTCCATTGGTCTACAGCAGTGTCACAGAGTATATGAAGAAGAGCTAATTTGAGCAGTTATGGGAATTTACGGTTTTCAAAAAGAGAGGACTGAGTTCTCCTACTAATACACTGTGGTGCTGTTTGCTTGAACTTGGTCATGGAATTGTAAAGAATAACAGACTACATCCACAATTCAAGGGCACATGTAAAATAGATATATTGAAGGGGAGGCAGAGAAGATGACTTATCTGGTAAGAGAATCTTCACAACCATGGGGATCTCAGTACAAATACACAAAATTTATAAAATCAGGGCATGATGATGTGTGTCTGTAACACCAGCACTGTGGGGAATGGGAAGTGGAGACTGGAGGATCACTGAGGCCTGCAGGCCACCAGTTCTGCTCCAAGCTCAGTGCGATATCCTAGCTCAAGGAAATGGGACAGAGTAATAAATGAAGACACCTGATATCCTCTATGGTCTTTGCTTTGTGGAGCATATATACTATCTCACAGGAGCATGCAAATACCACATACATACACTCTAACACATGTTTTACTTGGTTTTATTTATTTACTTTTTATTTTTATGGGTGTGAGTATAAGAAAGACAGTTCTGGTGAGAAAGTATGAAAGCAACATGACTGGAAAGACAAAGATGAAAAACACAACAGCTTTTCACATGGTACTGTCCTCACTGTGGACATTGCACCCTCTGCACTATATCTGGTGTGGGAGAATTGTCTGTATTCTGTCAATCATATTTTAAATAAACGCTGATTGGCCAGGCAGGAAATATAGGTGGGAAAACCAGACAGGAAGTAGAAATGATGTAATGAAAACAGGAGAATTCTGGGAAGGAGGAAGTTGATTCATCCCACTCCTGCCCAGACCACTGAAGCAGCAGGATGTGATCTGCCTCACTGAAAAAGGAACTGAGCCACATGGCTAACATAGATCAGACAAATGAGTTAATCAAGATGTGAGAGTTAGCCATTGAGAAGCTAGAGCTAATGGGCCAATTAGCTTATAATTTATGGAGACCTATGTGTGATTTTCTTTGGGGCTAAACAATTGAGGGGAACTGGGCAGGGCAGAAACCACAACAAACAGGACCCTCCATGTTACATATATCCCTGCTTTGTGATCTGGGGTTAATCTTCTTCCTGTTCAAGAAGCCCAAAAAGATGTTGCTCCACAGAATGGATGATAAGATCCCAGCATCACAGTCCACAAGAAGGGCCTGCAAATGGTGAGCTCCTATATCTTTAAAATTGAGGTGATATGAAATCTTATCATCATTATATAAAAGTAAAGTCAGATCACTTCAGTCACAGAATTAATCATGTTCATCATCAATCTCCTCAAGTATATAAAAAGCATCCTGGGAGGGGAAATCATGCCACCTATGTTTATTCTTAGCACATAATAATGAAAACAATATGGTTGTCAAAATATTTTACAGAATCAATAAATGAGCAAATTATGTGAAGGCTTTCAAGATGAGAGCAAATAAACACATAATGAAATCTGTGTGTAGCATGAAGTGTTTGGTTCTGTTTTCATTCAGTTTAATTTGAGGTTGCAGACTTAAACAAACAGAAGCATTACTCAGAGCAAAAGACTGGCTATTGAATAATTGTTAGGTGAAATGTTAGTACATTATTAAAATGTCAGAAGTACTAACTGAAGAAATCTTCTATGCCAAAGTAGATGGCATTTGTGACAAAACAGTAGTTTTTGAAAATCATGTAAAAGATTTTAATAAAATATATACTTTTCAACTGTGGACAATGTTACTATTATATTTCTTAAGCTTATTTTATATGCAAAATAACATTTGACATTAGAAAATCTAGTTAAAAAGATTCCTTTCCTTATTTTTTTTTTAAATTTTTATGGTTGTTGATTAAACCCAGGGTCTCGTACGTGACTGAAAGGTATTCTTCCATTGAACTACACTGAAGGCCTACCAGCATCCTTTCTCAATTGTTACTTTTGTATGTTTTTTCCCTCATAACATTTCTAAAAGCTTTTTTTAAAATTTATTTATTTATTAAAGATTTCTGTCTCTTCCATGCTACCGCCTCCCATTTCCCTCCCCCAATCAAGTCCCTGTCCTTCATCAGCCCAAAGAGCAATCAGGGTTCCCTGCCCTGTGGGAAGTCCAAGGAACCCCCATCTCCATCCAAGTCTAGAAAGGTGAGCATCCAAACTGCCTAGGCTCCCACAAAGCCAGTACATGCAGTAGCATCAAAACCCCCTTGCCATTGTTCTTGAGTTCTCAGTAGTCCTCATTGTCTGCTATGTTCAGCGAGTCCAGTTTTATCCCATGCTTTTTCAGACCCAGGCCAGCTGGCCTTAGTGAGTTCCCGATAGAACATCCCCATTGTCTCAGTGTGTGGGTGCACCCCTCGCGGTCCTGAGTTCCTTGCTCGTGCTCTCTCTCCTTCTGCTCCTGATTTGGACCTTGTGCATGTTGTATGCTCATAGAAGTGAAGCAACAAAATCTAGACTACAATGAATATTCTCCATGCTTCTGTGCAGTCCCTGGATGACCACTTACAAAATTAGACCTAATGCTCACAATGTTCTGTTATAGTTCAAATGGAGAAATATCAGTGATGACACAAAATAGTCACCAGGAAAAATATTAAGACACAAGACATTTGAGGTCTCACACAGATTTATGATTGAAATATTCTTGAACTGTGCCAATCAAAGAGTGACTGAATTTATAAACACATAAATCACACCTTTGCTGAATGCCCTGCGCTGGGGATGGGAACCTATGCTTATTCTGTAGCTCTGTTTTTGTTGCGTTGACTCTTGAATATGGGTTACTCCTTTTGCGAAAAGGAGTGCCTTGCATCAATTCAGTAGGAGTTTGGGTTCTTTTCCTTCAACTGTGTCAGAGACTTTCATGGCAATCTTGCCGCTATTAATACAGTTGTAGTTTTGAATCTGAGTAAAGCAACTTGGCCTACAGAGTCCAGCAGCTACAGCTATTCTAGTAGAACCTCAAATGTTTCCTGTCCAGAGTGGAAGGTGGAGAAGAGGGGCTCAGGGAAGCTCTTGGGCTGGCTTTACTGCCTCCCATGAATACAAGCTTTGTCACTTTCCCTAAAGGCCTTGAAGCTATTGTACTAGCATTTTCTCCACACAGCCCCACCCTCCATGTGTTTTGCATTTCTCTTTGTCTTCTTCTGGCCTTTTTGTTCTGGGAAAGAGCCATCCCATGAGGACCTTTCTGTGTTCAGGTATGTTAATGTTTCAGTTCTAGAAATTTGGTCACTTAGAGAATGGAACGGGGGAGGGGGAGAGGAGTGGGAGGAGGGGGAGGGAAATGGAAGGCGGGGAGGAGGCTGAAATATTTTTCAATAAAAAAATAAATAAATAAAATAAAAAATTACATTCTAGATATAAAGGATGAATGCCTTGAGACTCAGTGTATTTTTCTAAGTTGTAATATTGTCATATGAAAAGTGTCCAAGTACTTGAGAAAACAAAAAAAAAGAAATTTTGTCACTTTCTTTTTCTCTATTGCTCCAATTTCCAGTTAAAATCCATCTTTCACATGCAATAATCTATAGCTTTACTTCTATCTCAGCGTTTTTATTAGCGTTATGTTGATACAGGGTCTTACCAGTTAGCCCAGTTTCCTTCAGTGCTGTACCATGTATAACTTTGCACCACTAGGCCAAGTTTACCATAGTTTTTGATACATGTTTTTTTTTTTGCTTTCTTATTTTAATACTTCTCTTTTCTGTTATTGCTTCTTTGACTATCCATTAGGTCTTGAAGAATGTTATGACCCATGGCTCCATTCCCTTTCTTTCCTGGGCTATCTACTGTCCTTTATATGCCTCTATGCCTACAGTGATATTACAGGAGCAAATGTCAGTGCAAACTGGAGAGACAAGAATAGTGCCTAGTGTTTATACTGGTGAAGGAATCAGATGCATTAACAAAGGTAGGAGACATGGAAATGAAAAAGATCCTTGTTGTGCAAGTGAATTCATGTAAACTTATTGTCCGCTTTGTAACAGAATAGGAATTGTTCCATATTTATTTACATGTTTGAAGAAGATAGTCACATCTCTTTAAATATTTACATTACTATTTCAGAATTGGAAATGAAAGCAATTTTATACCATCTTCTAACAACTATTACATTACTAATTATAAGTCAAATGCACAATAAATTTAAGTAAATGATAAACCTGAATTATTTCAATCAGAAATGAAAGGGATTAGGATGTAAAATACACATTTATAAACTAGCATATATTAGTACATATATGTGTATGCATGTATATATAACCTTATCAAATGTAAAATTGTTAATCTCAGTCCCAGATATTTGAAGAGTAACTAAATAGGTAAGATTACTAGGTAATTGTTTGCTTGTAGAAAAATCTTTTGAAAATATATATAGGTCCTACCTGGCTTCATTTTGAAATACTTAATGGGAAGCTTATGTTACATAGAAGTTAAAATACTTTTCCTTTTATGTGAGTTAGAATTTTATGTTTTTTCCTTATCATAAATTAAATGGTTACAATTTAATAGGCAAACAGTCATAACAATGCAAATAAATTTATTTGTTTTAATGACAGTGAAAGAGAATTCTGCTTTCTTTAGCATCACATATGGAGAACTCCGTCTGGTACATTGTGTGTAAGGTGTGAAACATCTGGATGACACTCACCTGGGTTTTCTTGCAGAGTGTAAGATTTTTGTGAAGAAAACTATAAACCACGTCATTAGAAAATCTTGATGCTTACTTGATACTGTACATACAAGTTCATTGAATTTGTTTGTTATGATTTCTCAAGGATCAGCTAGACATACATCAGAAGACTGTATTTACAAATATTTATCACTATAGTGGAATTTGGAACATCATCTTGGAAACAATGAATGTTGTCCTATATTGCATATTGTTAACTACTTTAAGTGTGGAATTTCTAATGGGAAATTTAGGCAATGCATTCATAGTGCTAGTGAACGTTATGGACTGGGTAAAGAGGCGAAAGATATCTTTCATAGACCAGATCTTGACTACTCTGGCAATTTCCAGAATTGCTTTTCTCTTTTCGCTAATTGCACATTTATTTGTATATAAATGGTATCCAGCCACAACAATAGCTAGAAGAATTGTGAGACAAACTTGTATTTTCTTTACAGTAACCAATCATTTTAGTATCTGGCTTGCTACATGTCTCAGCATCTTTTATTTTCTCAAAATAGCCAGTTTTTCAAACTCTATTTTTCTTCATCTAAAGTGGAGAGTAAAAAAAATGGTTTCAGGGACATTGTTGGCATCTCTGCTCCTTCTGTTTTTAAATGTTTTAGTCATAGACACACACATTGATGTCTTCATTTACAGAATTGAAGCAAATATATTCTTCAGAGCTATCTCAAGTAATTATTCTCAAGTTGCTAGGCTCGTTTTACTCACCAACACTATGTTCACACTCATCCCCTTCACCGTGACCCTGACCATGTTTCTCCTGCTCATCTTCTCCCTATGGCAACATCTGAAGAGCATGCAGTACAATGCCAAAGGCTCTAGAGACATCAGCAAGGCAGCCCACATAAAGGCCATGAAAATGGTGGTCACATTCCTGTTACTGTACAGCATTTTTTTTCTGTCACTTATTTTGCAGTTTTGTGATATTAAATATAAGCAGAAAACTTCAGTTTCTCTCCTTTTCTGGGTTACTGGAGTTGCTTTCCCTTCTGGCCACTCCTATATCTTGATTCTGGGAAACACTAAACTTAGACAGGCATTTATTTCCATGATGTGGTGGCTGAGGTGCAGGCTCAGTGCTGTGGAGCCCTCAGTTTCTTAAAATGTATATCATCCTTTGTATTTTAGAGAAACATTAGTTCTTAATTTTTTTGTAATATTTCAACCTTCTGTACTTCACTTGTAACATTGTGAATTTGGCAAAATTTTGTATAGTTTTGGTACTTCTCTAATTATTACTGCCTTGGCAAAATATATATATATATATATATATATATATATATATATATATATATATGATAAATATAAAATAAATATGGACTAAATAAATATATGAACACATAACTAGCAAAATATAATTGTTCTATATATAATTAATCACTTTGACATTTTAAAGTGATTTATGTTAATATGCAAAATATTTGTGTGTATATATTTATGTGGCATGTGTCCAATGATGTTAAATCTGTTGTAAGACTTCTGTGAAGCTTTAGAAGGAACCCTTTCTTATTACTAGGTTTGTTTTTATAACTTTCCTCTTCTAAAATTGTTTATTTATTTACCTACTTATTGGAAAAATGTTAGTTTATTTTCTGTATGTATTTAGAGGCAATTTGTTGGGGATGCACATGTTCTAAAATGTGAACATGTGTAATAGGTAGTTACTCAGAGGAGGAAGTTATAGTACTTATACATGGCTCATTGACATTTGAAAATTTCAACCAAATATTTGAATAGTGTATGAACAAATTTCATTTTTAAAAAGAGGTTAAAGAACTGAATTAAGAAACAGGAAAATTGTGCAGTTAGTAGTTGTTTGTTATTCTGTTGCTTAGGAAACAATAAGAAATAAAAGTACATATATATTCAGTGCTAAGAGAAATTCTCTGCTTTGTAAATTATCTGCAGTTGAATGAATTTTCGCGATGGAACCTATGAATATGAACTGTTAACAGTCAAAGTTGAAGCTCAATAAAAGAAAAACAAGATAAGAGTCAAAGTATGCATTTCTTGGTAAAATAAAAAATAGCATAAATATCAATAAAAGATAAAATGTAAATTGCATAATGGTAACATTTCAAACACAATACAATTCATAGGGAGATAAAAATGGATGTACACAGCACAATTTTCACTAAAAAACAAATTTCAGAGAAATCTCACATTTTCAGTATGAAGATGGTAGCCTGTCCACTTTTCTTCTACTATGCTGCCATGGCACTGGGAAACCACAGAACCCAGCACTCAGAAGGCTTTTTTAGCACCACAGCAAAAAAACTTACACAACATTTCTAGCAAGATTCCTGTCTGTTAGGAGTTTTAGCTTCATCAGCACATTAGATTTACTACCATACCTAGACAGTGGAATTATAGCTCAGTGTTTAAATCAGTGATTTTTTGAATGGTGTCTTGCTCTCAGCCTTGGATTGGTGTGTGTGTGTGTGTGTGTGTGTGTGTGTGTGTGTGTGTGTGTCTGTGTGCACTGTGTGTTTGTGTGTGTACTCTTTGACTGAATATAATGAAGCTACAAGACATTAATTACCAGCAGATAATTGTAGAAAGAGAAATTTCCCAAGGAGATCCTATATACAATGAGACAGCTTAGAAAGAAAAAACCTCTTGTTCATGAATGCAATTTATCTACTGAAACCAAATCCTGATGTTGAAGGATCATTCACGATATCACCTGAGGACTAAACCTCACCATCCCTCTATTCAGCACTCATTCTTTTTTTTTTAAAAACAAGGCAAAATTTTGTAATGCTAAAACTTATAAAACTTTGCTTAATGACATTCATACTTCATGAGCTCAAGTTTCAAAGATGCTAGAGAAAGGAAAATGCTTGCAAAACAGTGAAAGAGAGTATGCCTCCATTTGCATGCTAGTAAATGAGAATTCAGCTTTACACTCAGGACCAGCAGTTGAAGTCTGGGGCTGGTGGTGAGGTCATACAATGCATGGTTAAAGTTGTTGTTGGCTAGTAGTTTTTTTCTATGGATCTAGCATTGAGCTAAGGGGTTGTCTTAGTTAATGCTGTGTTCCTCGTTACAGAATGTAAAAGTCAGTAGAATATCATTCAGACTGAAAAATTTATTTGTGTGTGTGTGTGTGTGTGTGTGTAACAAAAATCATGCAAACAAACAGGTCATGAATTTGAAAGAGAGCAAGGAGAAGTATATGGAAGATTTCTGAGGAGCAAAAAGGATTTAGAAATGGTGCACATACACTAAACTCTCAGAGGTAAATGAAAAATGAACAAAAAGGAAATAGGACTCCTTGTCCACCCAGAAACAGTATTGCTAGAATTTTGGTCAGGAGATTATTAATCATAACCAGTAACACAGGCTTAGTTAATACGAGCTTGTTTTTCATCCAGTTAGTGTGAGAATATTTGGATTTGGAAAATCTGCCAATGTCTTTATAGCACTGAAAATGGCTTTGGTATTCCTGGGAGAAAAAGATGTCCCTGGTGACACAATTCTTACTCCTTGGACTGTCTCCAGAATTTTTTTCTTTGGTATAGTTAACACAGTGCTTTCAATTGTAGTTCATCTGGGTTCAAATAATGATCATGTGAAGAAGGGTGTCCTTAAAGCCCCTGGTGGAAGTGATCCTGGTACTTCTGGTGTGCCAATAGCCTCAGCTTGTTTTGTTTGTTCATGGTGGCTAAGATCTAATTCTATATTTCCTTACCTCAGAAGGAGAGATAAGAATTCTCTGGTGATGTATTGACACAGGCTGGAGCTATTTAGCATTCCCTGTGGTAGGATAGTCTACTGGTATCCCCTAGTGGCTAAGAATTATTATAAGTAGGCACTGTGAAGGCAATTTTTTTTCTATCCTTTTCTTGTAAAAATAAAGTGTAGAAGCAATCCTTCAAGTCAATAACTATAAGAGGCCATCCTTTGGGTAACAGAGAAGGCAGAGGAATTCCAGATTGTAGAGGGCCCATAGTTTCAATTACCTTGTTGACGACCCTTAGATCTGTCACTATTCTGCATTTACCAGATTTCTTTTTTACAACAAACACAGTACAATTCTAAGGGCTAGTTGACTGTTCAATATGTCAAACATCTAATTGCTCCTGTACCAATTGTTCTAAAGCCTGCAATTTGTCTTCAGCTAGAGGCCACTGTTTGATCCATATTGGCTTCTCAGTTAGCCATTTTAAAGGTAGGGCTGTTGGTACCTCTAAAGGTTTATTAGTTGCTTTTTGTTCTCTTACAGCCTGAATGGCTGGTGACCTTCATGCATAGTAATTTATTACAACCTTCCCAGTATTATGAGTTCCTTGGACTGCAGGAATGTTAATCTGGGTATTCCATTGCTGTAGCTCGTCACAGCCCCATAAATTTATCACAATATCAGCTACATATTGTGGAGACACAGAACTGGCTTAGAGTGCAGGCTGCTCCTGGGTCAGATGAGACGAAGTTGGGAAATGGTTAGTTGGCAAACCAAACATAGATGAAAGCAAACTTTCCCTACCCATTTCTCAAATGTTCTGTCAGAATCTGTACCCTGGATAAGGAAGTAGCCTTTGAGCTCAGTTCTTCATGCTCTACCAGTTATAAAGGAGTGCTTTGCTTCTGTATACATGTTGCCTTGTTTCTATGTACTTCTTTCCATTTTATTACTGTTATTAATTGGGTTATTGTTTCTTTCAAGGAGAAGCAAGGGTTTCTTATGATCATGTACATGAGTAAATGGGGGTTTCATAGTTGAGGTAATGCTTTTTAGTCTGTATAAAAGGCAATACAAAATAAAGCTTGTTATGCAGTTGTTCACACTCCGCATCCCCTGTCTCCTGATTTGCACGAGGCCCTTATGCAGGGACCCCAACACACTAGACATTGACAACATATGGCATTAAATTTTCTCTTTGACCTTCTGACCCAATACAGTCAACCCATCTCGTGTTTTTTTTAACTCGAGATATGGTTCCAATTCCTAGTAATTGAACACCTGCCTCTTGAAGAGCTCAATTTAGATGCCAAAATTCTGTAGTAATGATACTCACATCTGCTTCTGTGTCTATCAAGCCAAGAATCACAATTCCATTTATATGTACTCTCAGCCTTGGTCTCTGATCATTTATAGAGGTTTGCCAAAATATAAGCTTCTTATTTTTTATTTGAATTTCTGACTTATCCTCTATATTTGAGCCATCATTTAGAACCTTGTGATCTTGTACAGAAGTTTCTAGAGTTTTTAATTTTTCTGGTGTGACATGTCTTCCACAGTTTCTGGGAATGACTGGCCCACTTGTGGCTTGGGGGACTCCAAGAGTCCCCTGAGGGAGTTTCCTGATGGTATCAGGTTGCCTTGTCTGTCTGTTGTTGATCTGCATTCATTGGTCCAATGTTGTCCTTTACCACACCTCTTACATATACCTGAAGTCCAAGGTTTCCTATTCCTGCCATTCCCAGATGAAGTGTTATTCCTAAAAATTCCTTGCCTACATTCCCTTTTTAGGTGTCCTAATTTACCACAATTAAAACATTTGGCAGGTTGATGTCCCCTCATCGCTTTAGAAATCGCTTCTCCTACCCAAGATTCAACATCGTAATTAAAGGTCTGAAAATTCATGGTATGCTGGATCCATTCATCCATAGGTGCTGATGATGGAGGAAGGTCATTGGTTAAAAAATAAAGAAACTGCTTGGCTGGCCCTCATAGGTTAAAACATAGGTGGGAGGAGTAAACAGAACATAATGCTGGGAGGAAGAGGAAGTGAGCTCAGAGACGCCATGCTCCCCTCTCCTGGGCAGATGTAATAGCTCTGCTCTCTGAGGCAGACACATGAAGCTCAGACCCAGGATGGACGTAGGCTAGAATCTTTCCCAGTAAGACTGATGGTACACAGATTATTAGAAATGGGCTAGTTCAGGTGCAAGAGTTAGCCGAGAAGAGGCTAGATATAATGGGCCAAGCAGTGTTTAAAAGAATACAGTTTGCGTGTTGTTATTTTGGGGCATAAGCAATCCAGGTGGCCGGGGTGCTTGGGATGCACCCCCACTGCTCCAATTACTACATGCTGATCTAGACTTTAAAGGCCCAATTATCTTTTTGCAGTCTAAGTTTGCATTTTTCAAAAGTCAATGATTCAAATAATTAGTCATCTAGCTTCTGGGTCTGGTACTCCTGTGTTTAGAGCCTTGATTAATATTTGGAAAATCAGTCTAGGGTTCTCCCTGTCCCTGCATAATCCTTGTATATTACTCTATCTTTCTCCTTAGTTCTTGTATCCTATCCCAGGCATTCAAAGCTGCTTTGTGGCATAGGGACAATACTTCTTCATCATAAAGAGCTTGGAACCGTGGATCAGTGTATGCTCCTATGCCAAGAATTTGATTCTATGAAACCTCCACACATTTTGCTCTTTCTTGCTCTTCCATATGTTTGAATTCTTCCCTGAAATAAACTCCAAACATCAAGGAAGGTCCATCTTCTAACAATGCTGATGGTAACTGGGAGAAATCATAGATGATAGCCCTGACAATAGAAGACCAAGTTCTTATCATTTACTTAACAAATGTAGAGTGCAAGCCATAATTAACGATGGCTTGCTTAATTTCCTTTAGGTCATTCTTTCTTACTGGCATTCATCTAACTTCTTTGGCTCCCTTTGAGTCTTTAGAAGTTGACACCTTGTCAGAATAAATTACAGGGTATGTTGCTAAAACCCTGGGTAAACCAGTTCTGTCAGCTAGTGGTGGCATTGTATCCTCACCCGCTTTGTCAGCTCCAATAATTTCTTCAATCATTTCAAGTCTCTTAATCATTTCTCACATAAGGCCTGGATCTCCTGACCTGCAAAGATTTCTTTGTTTCTTTTTTTTAAGACAATCACATACATGTTCCTTTTATTTTATTTTTTTGTTTTGTTTATTTTATTTTTTTTAGTTGTTGCAAAAAAAATTTCCCATTTCCCTCCCCCTCCTTGCACACATCGCCCCCTCCCTCCACTCCATTCCCCCTCCCTCTCGAAAATGAAGAGCAGTCCAGATTCCCTACCCTGTAAGAAGTCCAAGGTTCTCCCACTTCTATCCAAGACCAAGAAGGTGAGCATCCAAACAGGCTAGGCTCCCACAAAGCCAGTTCATGTATTAGGATCGAGACCTAGTGCCATTGATCTTGGCTTCTCATTAGCCTTCATTGTCTGCCACGTTCAGAAAGTCCGGTTTCATCCCATGCTTATTCAGTCCCAGTCCCTCTGGCCTTGGTGAGCTCCCAATAGATCAGTTCCACTGTCACAGTGGGTGGGTGCACCCCTCGTGGACCTGACTTCCTTGCTCATGTTATCCCTCCTTTTGCTCCTCATTTGGATCTTAAGAGCTCAGTCTGGTGCTCCAATTTGGGTCTCTGTCTCTATCTAGATCCATCGCCAGATGAAGCTTCTGTAAAGCAAAGGACACTGTCACCAAGAGAAAAAGGCAACCCACTGACTGGGAGAAGATCTTCTCCTGCAAAGGTTTCTAGTGATTTCCCTTATGGTATTAATTTTTCTTGTCCCTCTTCCGCACCTGTGATTCCAAGGTCATAATGTTTCCTTTCAAATATAACATCTTTTCCTTGAACTGCCCCCTGATATCATGTAAGTTGCCATCCTGGAGGTATATTCTGTCTGTTACCCTATCAAAACTCTGTGATAACTTCTGAAAGTCAAATTCAACAGCCTGGACCCTTTCAGGTAAGTTCCTAGTACCCTTAGATAAGGAGTCAATTTTGCCTATCATGGTATTAATCCTATCAATAATGATATAATATGAAGAAGGAAATTGAAACCTAATAACAGTAAATTGAGGTCCTCCATATGCATATTTTGTGATTTCTTCCAAAGTGGCAGCAAAAGCCGTGGCTAGAGTCACATTAAAAATCAAGCATACCACTTTACCTGTTAACCAGCAGATGGCACTGTTTCCGAATCACCTGGGAGCTTCTCGACAGTGGATCAGATCCTCACTGCTCTGGCCATCTCCAGGATCACTGTGTGCTCTGGTCTCTTCTCATAGTCCATTTGATATCTGAGTTGTATACATCCTCACTGATAACTGGAAGAGTGGAGAGAAGAATCAATATTTTCAGGATTGTGACCAATCATGTCAGCTTCTGATTTACTATAAACCTCAGAATCATTTATTTTCTCAAAATCGACATTACATCAAAACTCTACTTTTTGCACCTGAAGTGGAGAGTTAGAGAAGTTGTTTTGATGACATTTCTGGCACCTCTGCTTCTCTTGTCTTTGAATATTTTAGTCATAAATAGACATGTTCATGTCTGGATTAATGGACATGGAGCAAATATGTCCTATAGTGTTATTTCAAGCATCTCTGGTCAATTCTCTTGGCTTATTTCATTCACCAACACTATTCTCACCCTCATCCCCTTCACCATGACCCTGATTACTTTCCTCCTGCTATTTTCCCCCATAGACATGTTTTAAGAACATGTAGCTCACTGCAAAAGCTTCCAGAGATGTCATCAGCACAGCCCACATAAAGACCCTGAGAATGGTGGTCAACTTGTTACTGTATACCACTTTTTTCTGTTCCTTTTCTTACTATTTTGTAACATTAAGAGGAAAGTACAATAATTTTATTTTTACAAGCTCTGGGATTTGCTTTTCTTTCAGCCCATTCATGTGCACTGATTCTAGAGAACAGATGTTGAAACAGGCCTTTCTTTCAATTTGTGGGGCCTAAAGTTTAGATTTGTACAGTTCAATGATAAACAGTCTTCTCCCTAATACCTATTGCTTTCCTAGGGATTACTCAGTTTATAAGTGTTACATTTTAGAGATGATCATAAATGTAGAGACAGAGGAGGAAGAGGGGCCATTTTTCAGGCAAAGCCTTTATTAGAGTCAGAGGAGCAGTGGGTTTGTTAACATGACAGGCTGTTGATGTGGGATTTTCCTCTGTATGCTGTGAATACCATTGGTTAATAAAGAATCTGCTTGAGGCCTATTGCAGCACAGAACAGGGCAAGGTGGGAATTCCAAGAATAGAGAGTAGGAGAGAGTAGGCAGAGTCAAAGAGAAGCTATATAGCCACTGCAGGAGACAGATGCCCAATGCTGGATGAAACCTTACCAGTAGGCCACACCCATGTGGCAATACACAGATTTTTAGAAATGGGCCAATTTAAGATTAAAGAACTGGCCAATTTGAAAAATGAGCTAATAGGCCAAGCAGTGTTGTGATTAATGTAGTTTTTGAGTGAATATTTGGGACAAGGCACCTGGGAACTTAATGAGTAGCCTTTGCCAACAGGATGCACAGAGAAGTCAAATGTACTATACTCCCAGGGAAAGCAGGTTTTCTATTTTAAGGTTCTATTTTCTATCCATCGAAGGGAGTGGAAATGGAGAAAGTGTTTGGCAAGGATAGAATGCTTCTGCTGTTAACTGATATCAATAAACTGGGCTTAGAGATTTAGTACTTCCATTTATTTCTGCCTGAAACAGGTTTTCAAACAAACATAATGCAATCACAAGAAAAGTTTAAACCTTGATCCTATGAATTGCAGATTATTTTTTTTTAAAAAATGTTATTTTAAAAGTGAATGGACCCAAACCAGTAACGTCACCAAAGCTCTAAACATGAAAAATATCTTTGACAAACAAAGATATAAAGCTGAAAAGCCTGAAGGTCAACAAAGGTGCTTTGAATTTTAATTATCTACAAGAGAAACACACTTGAGATGATAGAACAATAATTCTCCCATGAGGCATGTGTGTGCACCTCTGTATAAGTGCAGAAGTATACAGTTTTAAACAAACTTAAACATGGTTACTAGCTCTTGAAGGAGTATTAGTTTCCTAGGTTCCCAAGAAAACACTCTGTATAATCTACTTATTGAATCTCACATTTTAAGAGAACACTAATGTTGTTTAACACAAATGATGGAGAAATTAAACAAAAGCATTTATAAATGTTGAAACAGAATATGTCCTTATTTGCATGCTAGCAAACAAGAATACAGTTTCAATTCAAAGTCAAATATGAATTCCTTTGGTCTACAGGAGGGACACAGAGTATATGAATACAAGTTAAGTTGAGCAGTTATGAGAATGTACTGTTTGCTGAAAGATAGGATTGATTTCATCTACTAACAAACTGTGGTGCTGTTTGCTTGATAGTGATCATGGAATTGTACAGAACAATTGACTGCATCCACAATTCAAGGGGACATATAAAGTAGTTATACTGAAAGTGAGACAGGAAAGATGACTTAGCTTGTTAGAGAATCTTCACTACCATGGGGATCTAAGTTCAAATCCAAAGAAATCTTAAGAAACAGAGCATGATGGTGTGTGTCTGTAACACCAAACATGTGGGTGAAGACATAAGTCACAAACAATCCCACACCAGTTTTGAATTATGGTTAATAGGATCGTTATTTATTTAAGGGGGAAAAGTTTACAGATCACTGTCCCAGACAACAGCCCTCTGCGCAATCAGGAAGGGAGCCTAGTCACCCTAAGCAGAGCTGGAAGCCAGAGAGCAAGCAGAGGGAAGTGGCTGCTTTTTTAAAGACATAGAGACCACGCCCCAATGGGCTGGTATCTCAGTGGCTATTGATTGATGCAGCAGAAGGAGCTCCCACAACATGTGGGGGATGGGAAGTGGAGATTGGAGGATCACTGAGGCTTGCTGGCCATCACTTCTGCTCCAGTCACAGTGAGACATCTTAGCTCAAGGAAATGGGACAGAGTGATACATGAAGACACATGACATCCTCTACAGTCTTTGCCTTGTGGAATGGGGCATGGACACTATCACATATAAGTGTGCATACTGCACATATGTCTCTGTGCACAAGTTTTTATTGTGATTTTTATGCTTGTAAACATAGAAGAGAATGCTCTGTTGAGTGAGTATGAAAGCAATTTTGATGTGGGAGTGTCATATATGAATCTGTTGATTTCATTGGTTAAAAAAATAAAGAAAGTGCTTGGCTGGCCCTCATAGGTTAAAACATAGGTGGGAGGAGTAAACAGAACAGAATGCTGGGAGGAAGAGGAAGTGAGCTCAGACTCGACAGCTCTCCTTTCGGGGGCAGACGCCTCAGAGAGATGCCAGGCTCCTCTCTCCTGGGCAGACATCTGAGACACACGCGATGAAGCTCCGATCCAGGATGGACGTAGGCTAGAATCTTCCCGGTAAGCACACCTTGGGGTGCTACACACAGATGATTAGAAATGGGCTAGTCCAGGTGCGAGAGTTAGCCAAGAAGAGGCTAGATATAAA
Source organism: Microtus ochrogaster (assembly GCF_000317375.1). Taxonomy (NCBI): domain Eukaryota; kingdom Metazoa; phylum Chordata; class Mammalia; order Rodentia; family Cricetidae; genus Microtus; species Microtus ochrogaster. Next base: position 83,066 of record NW_004949144.1, read on the forward strand.
TGGGCCAAGCAGTGTTTAAAAGAATACAGTGTCCGTGTAATTATTTCAGGGCATAAGCTAGCCGTGCAGGCGGCCGGGGTGCTGGGGACGCAGCCCCGCCGCTCTTATTACTACACAATTTGACTAGAAAGACCAAGATGAAGGACACAACTGCTTACACTCACATAAGAATTTCCTCCCTGTGGGCATTTCATACTCACAGGGCACTGTCCTCACTGAGGACACTTCACACCCACTTCACACTCAAACAGGGCTGTCCTCACTGTGGGTAATTCACACTCTGCACTGCATCTCTGTTCTGTACTCAGTAGATAATCTACTTCCTGTGCAAGAAGCCCTGGAAGATGTGGCTCCACACAAAGGATGGCAAGATCTCAGCATCACTGTCCACATGAAAGGGCCTGCAATAGTGACCTCCTGCCTCTTTAAATTTGAGTGCTATGACATCTTGTGATTATTATGTAAAAGTGAAGGCAGTTCATTTAGTCACAGAATTAATTATGTTCAACTTCATGTTCATCTCCTCAAATACAGAAGAAGCATCCTGGGAGAAGAAATAATGCCAGTTCTGTTTATTTTTAGCACCTAAAAATAGAAACAAAATAGTTGTCAAAATATTTTATAGAATTAATAAGTGGATGAATGAATGAGTGAATTATGAGAAGGTTGCAAAGAGGTCAACAACGAAATATATTATGAAATCTGTGTGTAGCATAGATATTTTGTTTCTGTTTTCAGTTGGTTCACTTTGAGATTGCAAACTTATATAAACAGAAGCATTTCTCAGAGCAAAAGCCTGGCTATTTACAATTTTAAGTGAAATGTTAATAGATTATTAAAATACCGGAAGTATTAACTGCAGCAAGTTGGAACTCCAAAGTAGATGGCATTTGTGACAATATGGTAGATTTTGAAAACCATGTAAAAGATTTTAATATGTTCTTGGATATGGTTTTATTTTATTGAGAAGTTTTGCAGCCATGTTCATGAGTGTGATTGGTCTGTAATACTCTTATTTGGTTAGTTTTTGTGCAGTTTTGGTATCAGGTAACTATAGCCTCACAAAAAAAGTTTGGCAATGATCCTTTGGTTTCTATTATATGGAACACTTTGAGGAGTATAGGTATTAGCTCTTCTTGAGAGTTCTGGCAGAATTCTGCACTAAAACCCATCTGGCATTTGGCGTTTTGTTGGTTGGGATATTTTTGATGACAGCTTCTATTTCCTCTCAACTAATAGGTCTATTTAAATTGCTTGCTTGGTCTTGATTTAATTTTGGTATATGGTATCTATCCAAAAAATTGTCCATTTCTTTTACATTTTCCAATTTTGTGGAGTACAGGTTTTTGTATAGGACCTAATGAGTCTCTGAATTTACTCAGTGTCTGTTGTTAAGTCCCCCTTTTCATTTCTGATATTGTTAATTTTGATGTTCTCTCTCTGCCTTTTGATTAGTTTGGATAAGGGCTTGGTTTCTCAGAATATTGGGAATCAACCTACCTCAGGATTAAGCAATACCACTCTTGGGAATATACCCAAAAGAATCTCAATCATACTACAAAAGCATTTGGTCAACTATGTTCATAACATTATTTGTTATAGCTAGAACCTGGAAACAACCTAGATGCCCCTCAACCAAAGAATGGTTAAAGAAAGTGGCACATTTACACATTAGTGGTAAAAAGCAATAACATTTTAAATTTTGCATGCAAATGAATGGAATTAGAAAACACTATCCTGAGTGAGGTAACCCAGACTCCTCCAAAAAGATTATGGTATGTACTCACTCATAAGTGGATACTAGCCATAAACAAAAGATATTGAGCCTATAGTCATGATCCTAGAGAAGCTAAGTAATAAGGTGAACACAAAGAAAAATGTGAATAGATTCACCTGGAAATTGGAAACAGAGAGGATCACCTGACTAAATTGGAAGCACAGGGGTGGGGAGTAAAAGGGAGAAGGAGAGGGTTGAGGAAAACTTGAGGGAATAATAAAGTTGAGTTAGAGAAAGGACAGAGATGAGATTGACTAAGGACAGAGATGAGAGCAAGGAAAGAGATATTGATTGAGGGAACCACTATGGGGTTAACAATAAACCTGGCTCTAGAAAAATTCCCAGGAATCTACAAGGATGAACCCAGATAAGACCCTGAGCAATAGAGGAGAGGGTGCCTGAACTGACCTTGCTCTGTAGTCAGAATGATGATTATCTTAAATAGCACCATAGAACCTATGTACAACAGCAGATGGAAACAGAGGCAGAGACCCACATCAGAGCACTGGACTGAGCTCCCAGTGTCCAATTGAAGAGTGGAATGAGTGAGAGTATGAGCAAGGAGGTCAAGACCATGAGGGGTTCATCCACTGAGACAATTAGCCTGAGCTAATGGGAGCCCACCAACTCCAACTGGACTGGGAGTGAACGAGCAAGGAATTAAACTAGTAGCTCTAAATAGAGTTTACAGTTGGGACATACTGAGGGGCCACTAACGGTGGCAATGGGATTTGTCTCTACTGCATATACTGGCTTTTCGGGATCCTATTCTCTTTGGATGCATATCTTGCTCAGCCTAGATGTAGTAGGGAGGGCCTTGAACTTTCCACAGGGAAGAGTGCCTTGCCCTCTCTTAGGATTGGAAGGGGGTTGGATGGGAGAGTTTGTGAAGGAGTGGAAAGAGGGGAGAAAGTGGGATTAGTATTTTAAATTTAATAATAAAAATGATTTTAATAAAATCTCATATACTTTTCAAATGTGGATAATGTCACCATCATTATATTTCTTACTGCTTATTTATTTGCAAAATACCATTTAACATTATAAAATCTTATTAGTAAGAAAATTCCTTTCCTTATTTTTTATTCACCAAGAAGATAGAAAACAAGATATATGAGATCTCGAACAGATTCATGATCAAAATATTCATGAATTGTGTCACTCGAAGAGTGACTGGATTTATCAACATATGATTTATACCTTTGCAGAGTGCCATGCACTGAGAATAGGACACTAGGACACTATGCTTGTTTTTGCTGCTTTGTCTCTTGAATATGGGTAATTTCTCTCTTGAAGCAGTGCCTTGCACCAATTCAGTAGGAGTTTGGGCTCTTTTCCAATAACTGTGTCAGAGACTTTCACAGCAATCTTGCCACTATTAATACAGTAGCAATTTTGAATTTGAACAAAACAACTTGGCCTACAGAGTCCAGCAGCTACAGCTACTCCAATAGAACTTCAAATGTTTCCTGTTCAGAGTGGAAGGTGGAGAAGAGGGGCTCAGGGAAGCTCTTGGGCTGGCATACTGTCTCTCATGGATACAAGCTTCGTCACTTTTTCTAAAGGACTTGAAGCTATTGTACTAGCATTTGTTTCACACCGCCCCACCCTTAATGTGTTTTGCATTTCTCTTTGTCATCTTCTGTCTTTTTGCGTTGGATTTATTTATTCATTTTTGTTTTGTTTTTTTCAAGACAGGGTTTCTCTGTGTTACAGCCTCGCTGTCCGGAACTAGCTCTTGTAGACCAGGCTGGCCTTGAACTCAACAGGAAAGAGCCATCCTATGAGGACCTTTCTGTGTTCAGGTATGTCAATGTTTCTATTCTAGAAATTTTGTCATTTTCTCTGCTCACTATTGCTCCAATTTCCAGTTGTAATCCATCTTTCACATACAATAACCTTTGACTTTTCCTTTAATCTAAACATTTTTGTTAGTGTTGTGTTTATACAGGGTCTCACCATCTAGTCCAGTTTCCTTCAGTGCTGAGCCACATATACCATTGTGTACCACTTGTCCAAGTTTAGTATGTTTTTGTCATATGTTATTCTGCTTTCTTATTTTAATACTTCTGTTTTGTGTTACTGCTTCTTTGACTATCCATTAGGTCTTTTTTATTTTTATTTTTTACTGTTTTGTAAATAATACCATTCAAAGAAGTGTACATTATCCATTAGGTCTTGAAGAATATTCTGACCTGGCTTGACTGGGCTATGTATTGTCCTTTATATGCCTAGATACCTACAGTGACATTACAGGAGTAAATGTCAGTGAGAACTGGAGAGAAATGAATAGTGCCGAGTCTCAAACCGGTGAAAAAAATCAGATGTATTAACCAAGGTAGGAGATATGGATAATTAAAAGGATTCTTGTGCAAATGAATTCATGTAAATTAATTTCTGCTTTGTAACAGAATAGGAATTATTCCATATTTATTTAGTCACAAGTCTTTAGCATATTTACATTACTACTGCATAATTAAAAATGAAAGCAATTTTATATCATCTCCTAACAACTATCATATTATTAATTGTAAGTGAAATGCACAATAAATTTTAAGTACATTATAAACATGAATTATTTATATCAGAAATGAAAGGGATTATGATCCAAATAAATGCATAATTATGAACTAGTATATATATGTGGATATGTACACATACACATATGACTGTATAAAAAGTAAAATTATTAATCTTCTCAGTTCCAGCATTTGAAGTATAACTAACTATGTAAGATTGTTAGGTAATTGTTTGCTTGTAGAAAGAACTTTGGAAAATATGTATAGGTGCCTAACTGGCTTCATTTTGAAATATTTAATGGAAAATTTTGTTGCATAGAAGTTAAGATATTTTGCTTTTTATGTGAGTTAAACTTTTATAATTTTTCTTGTCAGAAAATAAATGATTAAAATTTAATATGTGACTAGTCAAGATAATGAAAATAAATTGATATGTTTTGAATACAGTACATGAGAATTCTACTTTGTTCAGTATCAACTATGAAGGATTGTAGTCCATTATGTATAAAGTATGAAGCAACTGGATGAAGCACACCTGGGTTTTCATTCAAAATGTAAGATTTTTGTGAAAAACTCTATAAACCACTTCATTAGTAAATGTGATGTTTACTTGACATTCTACATATGACTTCATTTAATTAGTATGTAATGAATTCTCAAGAATCAGCTAGACATACATCAGAAGATTGTATTCACAAATATTTTGAATTATAGTGAAATTCTGAACAGTCTCTTGGAAACAATGAATGGTCTCCTACATTACATGTTATCAACTACATTAAGTGTAGAATTGCTAATGGGAAATTTAGGCAATACATTCACAGTTTTGGTGAACGTTATGCACTGGTTAAAGAGGAGAAAGATATGTTTCATAGATCAGATCTTGATTACTCTAGCAATATCTAGAGTTGCTTTGCTCTTTTCACTAACTGTAGGTTTATTTGTATCTGAAAAATACCCAGACATAATAATAACTAGAAGAATTATGAGACAAATTTGTATTTTCTGGACAGTAACCAATCATTTCAGCATCTGGCTTGCTACATGTCTTAGCATCTTCTATTTTCTCAAGATAGCCAGTTTTTCAAACTCTATTTTTCTTCATCTAAAATGGAGAGTAAAAAAAATGGTTTCAGGGACACTGTTGGCATCTCTGCTATTCTTGTTTTTAAACATTTTAGTTGTAAACACACATATTGATCTCTGGATCGACAGAGTTGAAGCCAATGCATTCTTCAGAGTTATCTCAAGTAATTATTCTCAAGTTGCTAGGCACATTATACACACCAACACTCTGTTCACACTCATCCCCTTCACCATGACCCTGACTATGTTTCTCCTGCTCATCTTCTCCCTGTGGCAACATCTGAAGAACATGCAGTACAATGCCCAAGGGTCCAGAGATGTCAGCACTGCGGCCCACATAAAGGCCCTGCAAATGGTGGTCAGCTTCCTGTTACTATATTCCTTTTATTTTCTCTCACTTCTTTTGCAGTTTTGTAACATTAAGTATAAGCAACAAAGCTCAGTTTCTCTTCTTTTCTGGGTTATTGGAGTTGTTTTCCCTTCTGGCCACTCATATGTCTTGATCCTGGGAAACACTAAGCTTAGACAGGCATTTATTTCCATGGTGTGGCGGCTGAGATGCAGGCTCAGTGCTGTGGAGCCTTCAGTTTTCTAAAATGTACATCATCTTTTGTATTTTAGAGAAACATTCGTTCTTAATTAATTATTTTTGTATAAATTTCAAACTTCTGTATTTCATTTGTAGCATTGTGAATTTTGCAAAATTTTGTGTAGATTAGGTACTGTCCTAACCATTAAAGCCTTGGCAGAAAATATGGAAATACCTATATTGTTTTTATAAGGATAGATATGAACATGGACTTAATAAATATATAAACACAAAATATTAGCAAAATTAATTTTTCTATCTATAATTATTATCTATAATTTGACATTTTCAAATGATTTATGTTAAATGTAAAATACATGGGTGTATATATTCATGTGGCAAGTATTCCACATATTGTTAAAACTGTTGTAAGATTTCTGGGACTCTTTAGAAGTGACCCCTTTATATTACTAGATTTGTTTTATCAAATTTTTGTCTTCTAAAATTGTTAATTTATTTTTGTACTTATTGGAAAAAAATGTTTTCATTTTTCTGTATGTCTTTCAGAGACAATTTGAAGGGGATGCACATGTTATAATATTTGGATATGTGTAATAAATAGCTACTTGGAGGAGGATATTATAGTACTTATACATGGCTCACTGACATTTGAAAATTTCAGCCTTTTTTGAATATTGTATGATTAAGTTCTCTTATTGAAAAGAGGTTAAAGTTCTCAATTGGGAAACAGGAAAATTGTTCAGTGAGTAGTTGTTTGTTATTCAGTTGCTTAGGAAACATTAAGAAAAAGAAGTATGTATATATTCAATGCTGAGAGAAATGCTCTGCTTTGTAAAGTATCTGAAGTTGAATAAATTTTTAGAGATGGAACCTATGAATGTGAAATGCTAACAGTCAAAGATGAAGCTCAATAAAAGAAAAACTAGATAAGAGTCAATGTATAGCTTTCTTGATGAAAATAATTAAATAGAGTAAATACCAATACAAGATAAAATGTAAATTGCATAATGATAACATTTCAAACACAGTTTAATCCACAGGGCAATAAAAGTGGAAGTGCACAGAACAATTTTCACTAAAAAGCATCTCAGGGAAATCTCACATTTTCAGCATCAAGATGGAAGCCTGTTTAGTTTCCTTCTACTGTGGTGCCAAGGTACTGGTAAACCACAGAACACAGCATTCAATAGGCTTTTAAAACACTATTTTAAATAACTTTTACACAACACGTCTACCAAGATTCCTGTCTGTTAGTAGCTTTCACTTCATCAACACACTAGATTTAATGCCATACCTAGACAGTGGAATTCTAGCTCAGTGATCACAGCAATGATTTCTTGAATGGTGTTTTGTTCTCAGCCTTGAATTGGTGTGTGTGTGTGTGTGTGTATGTGTGTGTGTGTGTGACTTTTTCACTTAATATAATGAAGGCATAAGATATTAATTACCATCAGATAATTGTAGAGCAGAGAAATTTCCTAAGGAGATACTATAAATAACAAGACACCTTAGAAAGAAAAAGCTCTTCTTCATGAATGCAATTTATCTGCTGAAACAAAATCCTGATGTTGAAGAACCATTCATGATATCACCTGAGGACTGAAGCTCACATATTCCTGCATTCTCCAGTTCTTCTTCTTCTTCTTCTTCTTCTTCTTCTTCTTCTTCTTCTTCTTCTTCTTCTTCTTCTTCTTCTTCTTCTTCTTCTTCTTCTTCTTCTTCTT
>NW_004949144.1:90821-148009 GCF_000317375.1 Microtus ochrogaster
TTCTTCTTCTTCTTCTTCTTCTTCTTCTTCTTCTTCTTCTTCTTCTTCTTCTTCTTCTTCTTTCATTAAATAGGTTTGTAACTTTAAAAATTTAAAGCTTTGCTGCATGACATTCACACTTCATGAACTCAAATTTCAGAGATGCTAGACAAAGGAAAATGCTTGCAAAACAATGAAAGAGATTCTGCCTTTATTTGCATGCTAGTAAATGAGAATTCAGCTTTACCTCCAGGACAAACAAATGACGCTTGGGGCTGGGGTAAGGGTGTACAGTGCATGGTTCGAGTTATTTTTGGATTGCAGTTTTTTTTTCTCTATAAACTAGCATTGAACTAAGGGGTTGTCTTAGTTAATGTTGCATTCCTCCTTAACATGGTCCACAAAAAGTAAATGTCAGTAGAAAGTCATTCAGACTGAAAGGTTTGTTTTTGTGTGTGTGTGTGCATGTAACAAAGATTATGAAAAAAAAAAACAGCTAGTGAATTTGAAAGGTAGCAAGAAGAAGTAAACGGGAGAGTTAAGATGCACGAAAAGGGATGTAGAAATGATGCAAATACACTGAACTCTAGAAGGTAAATTACAAAATGAACAAAAAAGAAATAAGATTTCATTGTCCACACAGAAACAGTATTTGTAGAGATTTTTGTGTGGAGATTATTATACATGAACTAGTTATACAGGCTTAGTTACTACTGAGCATGCTTTTCATCCAGTTATTGAGAGAACTTGGTTTTGGAAAATCTGCCAATGTCTTCATAGCATTGAAAATGGCTTGAGTATTACTGGGAGAAAAGACATCCTTGGTGATAGATTTCTTACTCCTTGAACTATCTTCAGAATTATGTCCTTAGGCAAAGATAACATAGTGCATTCAACTGTAGTTCACCTGGGTTCAAATAATGAGCACGTGAAGAAAAATATCTTTAAAACCCATTGTGGAAGTGATCCTTGTACTGTCTGGTGTGCCTCAGCTTGTTTTGTTTGTTCAAGGTAGCTAAGATCTCTAATCTACATTTCCTTACCTAAAAAGAAGAGATAAGAATTTTCTCTGTTGATATATAGGGTTTTTGTTTTCTTTTCTTTGACTCTTTGATTTTAAGAATATTTTTTATTATTTCCTTGAAAATTTCATGCAATGTATTTTGAACATATTATCTCGGTCCTCCAACAGCTCCCATAACTGTCATCTCCACTTTCTCTACCTTCACACCGAAACTTCAGTTCTCTTCATTTCCATTCATCCATATAGAGTCCTCTTTTTTGTATGTTTTTTTTCCTTGTAATATTTCTAAAAGTTTTTATTTTTATTTATTAAAAATTTCCACCTCCTCCCATTTTCCTCCCCTTCTCCCGTCCCCGTCCCCCTCCCTTTCCAGTCGTAAGAGAAGTCAGGGTGCCCTGCCCTGTGGGAAGACCAAGACCCTCCCCCTTCCATCCAGGTCTAGGAAGGTTTGAATCCAAACAGACTAGGCTCCCAAAAAGTCAGTACATGCAGTGGAATCAAAACCCAGTGCCATTGTCCTTGGCTTCTCAGTCAGTCCTCATTGTCAGCCACATTCAGAGAGTCCGTTCTGATCACATGCTCATTCATTCCAAGTTCAGCTGGCCTTGGTAAGCTCCCATTAGATCAGCCCCACCTTCTCAGTGGTCCTGAGACTCTCACGGTCCTAACTTCCTTGCTCATGTTCTCCCTCCTTCTGCTCTTCATCTGGACCTCAGAGCTCAGTTAGTGCTCCAATGTGGGTCTCTGTCTCTATCTCCATCCATTGCCAGATGAAGGTTCTATGGTGATATGCAATATATTCATCAGTGTGGCTATCGGAGAAGGCCAGTACAGGCACCCTCTCCTCTGCTGCCCAAGGACCTAGCTGGAGACATCCCCATGGACACCTGGGAACCCCTCTAGAGCCAAGTCTCTTGCCAACCCTAAAATGCCTCCCTTAATTAAGATATCTTCTTCCCTGATACCATATACACCTTTCCTACATCTCAACCATCCCATTCCCCCAAGCTCTCCCCAATCCTCCCCTTCTCCTTTCTCTCTGCCCATCTTCTCTCCCCCCACCCCATGCCCACCCCCGTGCTCCCATTTTTTGTCCAGTGATCTGTCTGCTTCCTATGTCCAGGAAGATAAATATATATTTTTCTTTGGTTCACCTTATTATTTAGCTTCTCTAGAGCCACAAACTATAGGTTCAGTGTCCTTTGTAGGATACAAGATCAACTCCAAAAAATCAGTAGCCCTCTTATACAGAAAGAACAAAGAAGCAGAGGAGGAAATCAGAGAAACATCACCTTCTACAATAACCACAAATAGCATAAAGCATCTTGGGGTAACTCTAACCAAGTAAGTGAAAGATCTATTTGACAAGACTTTAAGTCTTTGAAGAAAGAAATTAAAGAGGATACCAGAAAATGGAAGGATCTCCCATGCTCTTTGATTGGGAGGATCAACATAGTAAAAGTGACACTTCTACCAAAAGCAATCTATAGATTCAATGCAATCCCCATCAAAATCCCAAAAAAATTCTTCACAAACCTTAAGAGAACAATAATAAATTTTATATGGAAAAACAATAAACCCAGGGTAGCCAAAACAATCCTATACAATAAAAGTACTTTTGGAGGCATTACCATACCTGACTTCAAACTCTTTTACAGAGCTATAGTAATGAAAACAGCTTTGTACTGGCATAAAAACAGAGATGTTGACCAATGGAATCGAATTTCAAAGCTTTTAAAGTGTGCATATTGTATGCTCATAGAAGTGAAGCAACAAAATCTAGACTAAAATGAGTATTTTCCCTGCCACTGTGCAGTCCCTGGATGATCACTTACAAAATTAGACCTAATGCTCACAAGTTCTGTTATAGTTCAAAATGGAGGAATATCATTGATGATACAAGATATTCACCAGAAAAATTTCAAAACATAAGAAATTTGAGGTCTCACACAGATTTATAATTAAAACAATCATGAAATGTGCCAATCAAAGAGTGACTGAATTTATAAACACATAAATTACACCTTTGCTGAATGCCCTGCACTGGGGATGGAAGGCTATGCTTTTTCTGTAGCTCTGTTTTTGCTGCTTTGTCTCTTGAATATAAGTTAATCCTTTTGCAAAGGAGTGCCTTGCATCAGTTCAGTAGGAGTTAGGCTCTTTTCTACAAATGTGTCAGAGACTTTCTCAGCAATCTTGCTGCTATTAATACAATTGAGGTTTTGAATCTGAATGAAGCAACTTTTCCTAGAAGGTTCAGTGTCTACAGCCATTCCAGTAGAACCTCAAATATTTCCTGTCCAGAGTGGAAGGAGGAGAAGAGGGGCTCAGTGAAGCCCTTGGGCTGGTGTTACTGCCTCCCATGAATACAAGCTTTGTCACTTTTCCTAAAGGCCTTGAAGCTATTGTACTAGCATTTTTCCACACAGCCCCACCCTCAATGTGTTTTGCATTTCTCTTTGTCTTCTGCCTTTTTGCTATGGAAAGAGCCATCCCATGAGGACCTTTCTGTGTTCAGGTATGTTAATGTTTCTGTTCTAGAAATTCTGTCACTTTCTTTGTTCACAATTACCAGTTATAATCCATCTTTCATATGCAATAGTCTGTGGCTTTTCCTTCTATCTCAGCATTTTGTTAGTGTTATGTTGATACAGGGTCTCACTAACTGGCCCAGTTTCCTTCAGTGCTGAGCCACGTATACCGGTGTGCACCACTAGGCCAAGTTTACTATAGTTTTTGATACATGTTTTTCTGTTTTCTTGCTTTAATACGTCTCTTTTGTGTTATTGCTCCTTTGACTATCCATTAGGTCTTGAAGAATGTTATGAACCACTGCGCCATTCCCTTTCTTTCCTGGGCTGTATATTGCTCTTTATATGCCTTGATACCTATAGTGACACTACAGGAGCAAATGCCAGTGCAAACTGAAGGAAAATGAATAGTGCCTAGTGTTCATACTGGTGAAGGAATCAGATGCATTAACAAAGGTAGGAGGCATAGATAATGAAAAAGATTCTTGTTGTGCAAATGAACTCATGTAAACTTATTGTCTTTATAACAGAATAGGAATTATTCCATATTTCTTTACATGTTTGAAGAAGATAGTCACAAGTCTTTAGAATATTTACATTACTATGTTATCAATTAAAAATGGAAGCAATTTTATACCATCTCCTAACAACTATCACATTACTAATTGTGAGTGAAATACACAATAAATTTAAATAAACGATAAATCTGAATTATTTCAATCAGATATGAAAGGGATTATGATGTAAAATGCATATTTATGAACTAGCATATATTAGTATCTATGTATGTGTATGCATGCATATATAACCTTATAAAATATAAAATTTTTAATCTCAGTCCCAGATATTTGAAGAGTAACTAAGTAGGTAAGATTACTAGGTAATTGTTTGCTTAGAGAAAAAATCTTTTGAAAATATGTATATGTGCCTACCTGGCTGCATTTTGAAATATTTAATGGAAATCTTGTGTTACATAGAAGTTAAGATACTTTGCCTTTTATGTGAGTTAGAATTCTATCATTTTTACTTATCAGAGATTAAATAGTTACAATTTAATATGCAAACAGTCAAGAAATGCAAATAAATTTATTTATTTTGATGACAGTGCATGAGAATTCTGCTTTCTTTAGCATCAACTATGGAGGACTCCGGTACATTGTGTGTAGGGCATGAAGCATCTGGATGAAGCTCACCTGGGTTTTCTTGCAAAGTGTAAGATTTTTGTGAAGAAAACTACAAGCCACTTCATTAGAAAATCTTGATGTTTATTTGACATTGTATGTATGAGTTCAGTAAATTAGTATGTTATGAATTCTCAAGAATCAGCTAGACATACATCAGAAGACTATTCACAAATATGAGTATAGTGTAATCGGAACATCATCTTGGAAACAATGAATGGTGTCTTGTATTACCTATTATTAACTATTTTAAATGTGGAATTTCTAATGGGAAATTTAGGCAATGTATTCACAGTGCTAGTGAACGTTATGGACTGGGTAAAGAGGAGAAAAATATCTTTCATAGACCAGATCTTGACTACTTTGGCAATTTCCAGAATTGCTTTTCTCTTTTCACTATTTGCAAATTTATTTGCATATAAATTGTATCCAGCCATAATAATAACTAGAAGAATTGTGAGACAAACTTGTATTTTCTGGACAGTAACCAATCATTTCAATATCTGGCTTGCTACATGTCTTAGCATCTTCTATTTTCTCAAGATAGCCAATTTTTCAAACTCTATTTTTCTTCACCTAAAATGGAGAGTAAAAAAAATGGTTTCAGGGACACTGTTAGCATCTCTGCTCCTCCTGTTTTTAAATGTTTTAGTCATAGACACACACATTGATGTCTTCATTTACAGAATTGAAGCAAATATATTCTTCAGAGTTATCTCAAGTAATTATTCTCAAGTTGCTAGGCTCGTTTTACTCACCAACACTATGTTCACACTCATCCCCTTCACCGTGACCCTGACTGTGTTTCTCTTGCTCATCTTCTCCCTATGGAAACATCTGAAGAGCATGCAGTACAACGCCAAAGGCTCTAGAGACATCAGCAAGGCAGCCCACATAAAGGCCATGAAAATGGTGGTCACATTCCTGTTACTATACAGCATTTTTTTTCTGTCACTTATTTTGCAGTTTTGTAACATTAAATATAAGCAGAAAAATTCAGTGTCTCTCCTTTTCTGGACTACTGGAATTGCTTTCCCTTCTGGCCACTCCTATATCTTGATTCTGGGAAACACTAAACTTAGACAGGCATTTATTTCCATGATGTGGTGGCTGAGGTGCAGGCTCAGTGCTGTGGAGCCCTCAGTTTCTTAAAATGTATATCATCCTTTGTATTTTAGAGAAACATTAGTTCTTAATTTTTTTGTAATATTTCAACCTTCTGTACTTCACTTGTAACATTGTGAATTTGGCAAAATTTTGTATAGTTTTGGTACTTCTCTAATTATTACTGCCTTGGCAAAATATATATATATATATATATATATATATATATATATATATATATATGATAAATATAAAATAAATATGGACTAAATAAATATATGAACACATAACTAGCAAAATATAATTGTTCTATATATAATTAATCACTTTGACATTTTAAAATGTTTATGTTAATATGTAAAGTACATGTTTTTATATATTCATGTAGCATGTGTCCAATGATGTTAAATCTGTTGTAAAATTCTGTGAATCTTTAGAAGGAATCCCTTCATATTACTAGGTTTGTTTTATCATTTGCCTCTTCTAACATTGTTTATTTATTTACCTATTTATTGGAAAAATGTTGAGTTTATTTGTGTATGTCTTCCAGAGACAGTTTGATAGGGATGCACTTGTTATAAAATGTGAACATTTGTAATAGGTAACCTCTTGGAGGAGGATGTTATAGTACTTATAGGTGGCTCGTTGAAATTTGAAAATTTCAACCTATATTTGAATATTGTATGAATAAATTTCATTTTTGGAAAGAGGTTAAAGGACTGAATTGCTAAGCAGAAAAATTGTGTAGTGAATAGTTGCTTGTTATTCTGTTGCTTAGGAAACAATAAGAAAAGAAAGTACATATATATTCAGTGCTGAGAGAAATGTTCTGCTTTGTAAAGTATCTGTAGTTGAATGAATTTTAGCGACGGAACCTATGAATATGAAATGCTATCAGTCAAAGTTGAAGTTCAATAAAACTAAAACTAGATAAAAATCAAAGTATGGATTCTTGGTGAAAATAGATAGAGTACATATCAAAGAAAGATAAAATTTAAATTGCATAATGGTAACATTTCAAACACAATATAATCCACAGGGAGATAAAAATTGATGTACACAGAACAATTTTCACTAAAAAAAACCCACAAATTTCAGAGAAATTTCACATTTTCAGTATGAAGATGGAAGCCTATCCACTTTCCTTCTACTATGCTGCCATGGCACTGGGAAACCAGAGAACACAGCACTCATTATGCTTATGAAGCATTATTTCAAATAACTCATACTCAACACTTCTAGCAAGATTCCTGTCTATTAGGAGCTTTTACTTCATCAGGACACTAGATTTACTGCAATACCCAGACAGTGGAATTGTAGCTCAGTGATCACAGCAATGATTTTTTGAATGGTGTTCTGTTCCCAGCCTTGGATTGCTTTGTGTGAGTGTGTGTGCTTGTGTGTGCACTTTTTGGATGAATATGATGAAGCTACAAGACATTAATTACTATCAGATAATTGTAGAGAAGAGAAATTTCCCAAGGAGATCCTATAGACAATGAGACACCTTAGAAAGAAAAAAAAAAACCTCTTCTTCATGAATGCAATTTATCTGCTTAAACATAATCCTGATGTTGAAGGACCATTCACGATATCACCTGAGGACTAAAACACACCCATCCCTGTCTTCATCATTAATTCCTTTTTCTTCTGTTTTTAAAATTTATTTATAAAAATTTCCACCTCCTTCCATTTCCCTCCAAGTCCCTCCCCTCTCTCTCCCCTCCCTCTCCAGTCCTAAGGGAAGTCAGGGTGCCCTGCCCTGTGGGAAGTCCAAGGCCCTGCCCCCCCTCCAGGTCTAGGAATGTATGCATCCAAACAGACTAGGCTCTCAATAAGCCAGTACATGCAGTAGAATCAAAACCCAGTGCCATTATCATTGGCTACTCAGTCAGCCGTCTTGTCCTCCACGTTCAGAGTCCAGTTTGATCACATGCTCGTTCAGTCCCAGTGTAGCTGGGTTTGTTGTGCTCCCATTAGATCAGTCCCCTTGTTCTCAACAGAAGAAGTTCAAATGGCCAAAAGACACTTAAGGTCATGATCAACCTCCTTGGAGATCAGGGAAATGCAAATCAAAACAACTTTGAGATACCATCTTACACCTGTCAGAATGGCTAAATTCAAAAACACCAATGATAGTCTATGCTGGAGAGGATGTAGAGTAAGGGGTACCCTCATCCATTGTTGGTGGGAATGCAAACTTGTGCAACCACTTTGGAAATCAGTGTGGCGGTTTCTCAGGAAACTGGGAGTCAACCTACCTCAGGATCCAGCAATTCCACTCTTGGGAATATGCCCAAGAGATGCCCAATGATACTACAAAAGCATTTGTTCAACTATGTTTATAGCAGCACTATTTGTAATAGCCAGAACCTGGAAACAGCCTAGATGCCCCTCAATAGAAGAATGGATAAAGAAGGTGTGGTGCATATATACCTTAGAGTTCTATTCAGCGGTAAGAAACAATGACATATTGAATTTTGCACGCAAATGGATGGAAATAGAAGACATTATCCTTAGTGAGATAATCCAGACCCAAAAAGATGAATATGGTATGTATTCATTCATAAGTAGATTCTAGCCATAAACAAAGGACATTGTGCCTATAATTCATGATCCTAGGTAAGCTAAATAAGAAGGTGATCCCAAAGAAAAACATATATTTATTCTCCTGGATATTGGAAGTAGAGAAGATCTCCAGGCAATAGTTGGGAGCATGAGGGTTTGGGTGGGTGGGGGGAAGGTAAGATGGAAAGAGAGAAGGGAGAAGGGGAAGATTGGAGAGAGCTTGGAGGAATGGGATGTTTGAAATGGAGAAAGGACAGATATGTTAGCGAAGAAGAAGATATCTTAATTAAGAAAGCCATTTTAGAGTTGGCAGGCACTTGGCTCTAGATGCTTCCCAGGTGTCATTCTTTTTTTTTAAAACAAAAAAAAAACTTTGTAATTTTAAAACTTATAAAACTTTGCTGAATGAGTTCAAATTTCAAAGAAGCTAGGCAAAGGAAAATGCTTGCAAAACAGTGAAAGAGAATATGTCTTCATTTGCATGCTAAAATGAGAATTCAGTTTTACCTCCAGGACCAGCAGTTGAAGTCTGGGGCTGGTGGTGAAGTCATACAATGCATGGTTAGAGTTGGTGTGGACTAGTAGCTTTTTTCTATGGATCTAGCATTGAGCTAAGGGGTTGTCTTACTTAATGCTGTGTTCCTCCTGAACATGGTCCACAGAATGTAAAAGCCAGTAGAATATCATTCAGACTGAAAGATTTATTTGTGTGTGTGTGTGTGTGTGTGTGTGTGTATAACAAAAGTTATGAAAAAACCAGGTCATGAATTTGAAAGAGAGCAAGGAGAAGTATATGGGAGATTTCTGAGGAGCAGAAAGGATTTAGAAATGGTGCACATACACTAAACTCTCAAAGGTAAATGAAAAATGAACAAAAAGGAAATAGGATTCCTTGTCCACCCAGAAACAGTATTGCTAGAATTTTGGTCAGGAGATTATTAATCATAACCAGTAACAAAGCTTAGTTAATACTGAGCTTGTTTTTCAACCAGTTAGTGTGAGAATATTTGGATTTGGAAAATCTGCCAATGTCTTTATAACATTGAAAATGGCTTGGGTATTACTGAGAGGAAAAGATGTCCCTGGTAATAGAATTCTTACTCCTTGAATTGTCTCCAGAATTTTTTCCTTTGGTAAAGTTAACCTAGTGCATTCAATCTGTGTTCAAATAACAAACACATGAAGAAGGGTGTCCTTAAAGCCCCTGGTGAAAGTGATCCTTGTTCTTTCTGGTTTGCCAATAGCCTCAGCTTGTTTTGTTTGTCCATGGTGGCTAAGATCAAATCCTACATTTTCTTACCTCAGAAAGAGAAATAAGAATTTACTCTTGTGTTATATACTGTTTTTGTTTTCTCTTTTCTTTGATTCTTTTATTTTAAGAACATTTTTATTAATTCTTTGAAAATTTCATGCAATGTATTGTGAACATATTATCTCAGTCCTCCATCCGCTCCCATAATTGTTGCCCACTCTCCTCTACCTTCACACCCAAATTTTGAGTTCTCGTCATTGCTCTTCATCCACATGGAGTCCACTTTTTGTTGCTACATTATTATTGAGATGGGGCCTGCCCCAGTGGGTGGTTGACCCAGGACTCCATTGATTATTCTCTCACAGCTATCAAAGCCTGTAGTTTTTCAGTTAGAGGTAGAGTTTTGTGTCTTCCTTCCTCTCTCTATGTTGGCGTTTTGTCTAGAATGAGCTTGTTCAGGTTTTATGCATGTTGTTACAATTCCTGCAAGTTCACTTGTCCAACTGTCCTGTTTTATCAGAAAAAAGAAAGCCAACCATTTTGTTTTTGCAGTTACCCACTCTTTCCATCTCTCACAGTCTTCCTAGTTCTAATTCCTTGATAATCCCTGAGGCTTGAGGGGAGGGGTATGTTATGAGTGCTCAGTTTAGAGCTGAGAAGTCCCCAGATTTTCTTCTGTATATATGGGCAGGTTAGGGTTTCTATAGTCATTGTTATTTACCACAAGGAGAAGCTTCTCTGATGGGGGCTGAAATATGCTATGATTTATATTTCAAGTCATCAGTAGACTGTAAATTCATTTGGTGGTTCTTTGAGAGTTTAATACAATGTCCTTGATTAGAGCAACAAGTCATTAGGAGTCCTTATGTTTATTTGGTAGTTTTTTGAAAATTTAATACAATGTATTTTGATCATATTCAGCTCTTTCCACTTCTTCTCACCACCCCTTATATCCTCCATTCTCCCAACTGTATATTCTTCCTCCTTTCTGAGGAAATGCTTTATGATGTTGCTCTAAAGAAGAAATATGTGCGAACTATTCCTGGTGCTAATGTCATCTTCTCTTGGCAATTCTGGCCATCCTAGAAACGGCTTGCTCTTCATGTGGAACCTCAAGTGTTTCTTGTGCAGAACAGATGATGCAGAGGTCAATCCCATTAGGGTGGTATGTGTTACTATCTCCTGGTGGACACGAGTTCTGTTACTTCTAAAAACCTTGCATTTCTAGCAGTAGCATCATCTCCACACTGCCCCACTCCTGGACCTTGGAGTGTATTTCATTTCTTTTTGTCTCCTTTCTCTTTTTTTTTGTTTTATAGAAGGAGCCATGTCAGGAGGACATTTCTGTGTCCACAATGATGGTATGCTCATTCTTCTTTTCTTAGCAACTTCCCTGAAAACTTTTTACATGCTTATGCAATTATCTTTTTTATCTTCCCAGTATAGTTGTTTTGTAATTGTTGGGCATTTGCTCTATTCTCCATCCTGGAATACCTCATGTCTTGCCTGTAATCTAGAAAGGATTTGTATTAAACAGTGTCTTATTTATCTCTTAGTCTTGCCTTTTAATAGTTATCCTTCTACATGTATCTCTTCACAGCTAAGCTAAGTTTACCAGTGTGCACCACCATATCAATTTTACTGTAGCCTCTGACTTAATTGTTCCTTCTATTGTCTTTGAATCAAAAATTCTTTTACTACCGTTAGCTCCTGAAGAATTTTAATGTCATGTTTTGATAGGATAAAAGTGTAGATTATTGAATCTACTATGAAAAGAAAAAAGGGAGGATAGAGATATGATAGATAAAATATTAGATTATTGAATCTGCTTTTTTAAAAGCAACTACTAGTTTTCAATATTCTGCATTGGACTGAACTTTTGTATAGTGTATACAAATTTTGTAAATAAAAAAATGTTAATTTTTGTTAAAACATATTGTACATATATTTCTAATCTTTTCAAGGTATTGTATCTATATAGTTTATATAACTATGGAATGCAAATTTCTATCCTTTGAAAGTTATTATTACCAACTTTTTAAAATAATAAAAACTGCAGGTTGGCAATTAGTCATCTATTAAGATTGAGCATGTAGAATCATATTAGGTATAGTTTCAAGGACAAAGAGTTACATTTTCAATAGACAGGTTGTCTTCATTCACTTTAGAGAATAAGTTATTTATGATGTTTCATTAACATAGGCTCTTTTTTATGACAATGAGACTACTGTGCTTCTTGTAGCACCAATTACTTCAGAGAAGATAGGGACATTGAAGAAACTCCACATGAAGTTTCCCTTCTTTATGACAAAAATCAGTCACTGGCCAAAAAAAAAAATGTCCTTCCCTTGACTGCTGACAGTATGCTGTCCTAATTGGATAAGCAGAACACAAAAGAGAGTGGGTGCTAAACCTACTCAAGCCAAGGTGGAAGAAGAGTCCTTCAAAAATTCTCCTCCATGGAAAAGCTTGTTGAATATTATAGGTCTTTATGCTGAAGATGAATGTCCCAAAGTTGCAAACGAACTTTGGTTGACTGTCCAGACATTCAGTTGCTTTTGTCATTTCTCACATTTTTTTTCGGAATTCTTTTGCTTGTACTTATTGTTTACTCAGTTAATATTATTTCTTTCTTAGGTCTCTGAGGTGGTTGAAGGCTAGACAATTATCGTTTTCCTTGTTTATGAGACTCAGAACAGAAATTCATTAAAGAAGTGTAAAATATATAAAGCAGAGAGATAGCAAAAGATAGTTGTGGATCAGTTTGATAGAAAGTAAATTAGATTCAAGACTTTGACCTCACCAAGATAGGATAGATATGGAGTATTTTTTCTGAATTAGTAAAATGCAAATGGACTTGACATTGTTGATGTACTTATTACATATATATATATATATATATATATATATATATATAATATATAATTGTTGTAGTTAATGCATAGTTTTTTATATTAGTTACAGCCTAGTTTTTTTGAAATTTAGACAAAAGGGGTAATATAATAATATTTTATTAGTATTTTAATAAATAAAGCTTTCCTGAAGAGTGCAAAGCAACCACACTAGTCAGTCATACAGGCCAGGTAGTGGTGACACACACTTTTAATCCCACCAGCCACACTAGTTTGTCATAGAGGCCAGGCGGTGGCCGTGTATGCCTTTCATCCCAACACTACAGAGGAATAAAAGGCAGGATGAGATAGGATCTTGCTCTCCTTTCAGTCTGAAGATTTCATAGAGGTAAGAGTTATCTAGAGGACTTGATTTTAGAGGGGTCCCAGGTGTCCAAGGAGATGCCCCAGCTAGTTCCTTGGACAGCTGGAGAGGGAGCCTGAAATGGCCCTATCCTATAGCCAAACTGACGAATATCTTGCATATCACCATAGAACCTTCATCTGGCGTTGGATGGAGATAGAGACAAGACCCACATTGGAGCACTGGACTGAGCTCCCAAGGTCCAAATGAGAAGCAGAAGGAAGGAGAACATGAGCAAGGAAGTCAGGACCCCGAGGATTGCGCCTACCCAGTGAGACGGTGGGGCTGATCTAATGGGAGCTCACAAAGGCCAGCTGGACTGGGACTGATGGAGCATGTGATCAAACCGGACTCTGAACGTGGCGGTCAATGAGTGCTAACTGAGAAGCCAAGGACAATGGCACTGGGTTTTGATTCTACTTGATGTTCTGGCTTTGTGGGAGCCTAGCCAGTTTGGAAGTTCACCTTCCTAGATATGGACAGAGGGGGGAGGACCTCAGTCTTACCACAGGGCAGGGAACACTGACTGCTCTTTGGACTGGAGAGGGAGGGGGAGGGGTGGAGGGAAGTGGAGGGAAATGGGAGGAGGTGGAAATTTTTAATAAAAAAAGAGTTCTCTAGAGGTTGACTGCTTCACTTCTGTAAGTAAAGTAAGCTTATTTATTAACACTGTAAAATATCGTTATATTGCTTTATTTCTTGCTTTTCTTGGTCATGTACTATCCTTGAAGCTTGTGATGTTGGCAATGGAGCAGATGCTGGTTTAAATTGGAGTGAAATGGTTCTATTTGAAGGTCCTTAGGTTCTGAGGGTGGCAAACGTACTAACAAAGGCAAATACAGAGATTAGGAAAGATCCTTGGTGTGTGTTTAAATTCATTAAAATTCTTTGTTTGATAGCATGATAGAACAATCTCTAAATTTGTTTATATACAGAGATAAAATATTTATATTAGTATGATATCAACTATACCTGGAAACTATTTGATACAACATCTTGTCAACTACAGCAGAATAAGCATAAGTTACATGCACAAAACCACTAATGTTGAAACAGATTTATTAAAATGGTGAGTGAATGGCATTTGAGTCTTTCTGTACTTGTGGGTAGCAGTGTGTGTGTATGTATGACCCTGCAAAATGCAAGATGATCATTTTTCTTATTACAGAATATCAGAAGGACAATGAAGTCTATGAGACTTTTAGGCAACTCTGTTACCTTGCTATAAAAACTTTGGCAAACATGCATAGTTCCCTGGGCAAGCATTACTTTGATATTTAATGTTGTTTTTCTTCTATATTTCATTGTGGATTTGGTTGCTGGCTATGAGTTACAATTCCTTAATGTTACTTGTCCATAAATCAAATATCTAGATTAAAATATGTATAAAGGTAAACTAGTAAAAACCAATGCATGTAAGTATATCTTTATTTTGATAACAGCATATAAAAATTATGTGTTTATTCCATATCTACACAAAAGACTATAGGGTGCCCTTTGTAAGGCTCATAATATCTGAATAAACTCTAACCTAGCTGCCTTGGGGGTTCTTAAATTTTGTGCAGAATATTGTGGACCAAATCAGTAGTAAATCAATGTGTGGTTGGCACTGTGTATAGAGGCTTATGGCAGTGAATGCTATGGGAGTTCAAGAATTTCGCAGCATTTTAGAGGACTGATTAAAACATCTTCATCAGTGTATCATGAACTAAAGCATCCTTCTAGTGATAATGAGTTATATTCTACATGTCACATTAACACTTATTTTAAGTGTGGAATTCATAATAGGAAACTTAGGAAAAGCATTCATGGCACTGGTGAACATCATGGACTGTGTCAAGAGAAGAAAGGTCTCTTCAGTGGATCAGATCTTCACTGCTGTGGCCATCTCCAGGATCACTCTGCTCTGGTCCCTTCTCATAGTCCTTTTTATATCTGAGTTGTACCATCCTTAATGATAAGTGGAGAGAAGAGTCAACATTTTCTGGATGGTGACCAATCATGTCAGCTTCTGACTTGCTATAAACATCAGCATCATTTATTTTCTCAAAATGGCCATTCCTCTCCCCCCCCCCCAAACTCTACATTTCTTCACCTAAACTGGAGAGTTCAAAATTTGTTTTGAGGACATTGCTGGAACCTCTGCTTCTCTTGTCTTTGAATATTTTAGTCATAAACAGACATGCTCATTTCTGGATTGATGGACATAAACCAAATATATTCTATCTTGTTATTTCAATCCACTCTGGTCAACTCTAGGATTACTTTATTCACCAACACTATGTTCACACTCATCCCCTTCACTATGACCTTGATTACTTTCCTCCTGTTCATATTCTTCCTGTGGAGGGATATTAATGGCATTCAGCTCATATCCAAAGGCTCCAGAGACCTCAGTAGCGCAACTCACATAAAGACCTTGAAAATGGTGGTCAACTTGTTACTATATACCACTATCTTTCTGTTGCTTTTCCTACTATTTTTTAACTGTAACTTTAGGCAGGCAAATCCAATAATTTTGTTTTTTACTAACTCTGAGATTTGGTTTCTCTCTGCCCATTCATGTGCCCTGATTCTACAGAACAGGATCTTGAGACAGGCCTTCCTTTCTATGCTGTGTAGGTTTGTACAGTTCACTGAAAAACTATCTGATTCATAAGATGTATTTTTTTTAGGGAGTACTCAATTCATAAGTGTTACATTTCCAAGATGATCATGAATGGAGAGACATGGAAGGAGATGTGTCATTTTTCAGGCAAAGCATTTATTAGAGTTGGTTGAGCTGTGTGTTTGCTAACATGACAGGGTGCTGGTGTGAGTATACCCTTTGTATGCTGTGAATACTATTGGTTAATAAAGAATCTGTTTGGGCCCATTGCAGTGCATAATAGGGCAAGGTGGAAATTCCAAGCAGAGAGAGGAGGAGAGAGTCGGAAGAGTCAAAGAGATGCTAAGTGGCCACTTTAAGAGACAGATGCCTGATGCCTTACCAGTAGGCCCCAACCATGTGGTAATACATCAATGAATAGAAATAGGTTAATATAAGTTATAAGAGCTATTCAATGATAAGAATGAGCTAATAGGCCAAGCTGTGTTGTAATCGATACAGTTTCTAGGTGATTATTTGGATCAGACAGGCTGTGAGAGAAAGAGAAGCCTTTGCTAACAGGCTGTACAGAAAAATCAAAAGTACCAGCCTCCCAGGGAAAGGAGATTTTCTATTTTAAGGTTCTATTTTCTACCTGTAGAAAGGAGGAGGAATGGAGAAACTGTTTGGCTAGCATGGATTGGTTCTGCTATTAACTGGTACTATCTAAATGGGCTTAGAGGTATTGTACTTCCATTTATTTTTGTCAGAAACAGGTTTTTAAAAGATCATAATGAGAGCACAAGAAAAATTTAAACCTTGATTCTGTGAATTGCAGATTATCTTAAAAAATTAATTATTTTAAAACTTAATGGACTCAAGCCAGTAACTTCACCAAAGTTCTAAACATGAGAAATATGTTTGACAGATATTGATAAAAGGCCAAAAAGTCTGAAGATCATGAAAGGTGTTTTGCATTTTATTTATATACAAGAGAAACACAATTGAGAAGATAGAACAATAATTCTCCTATGGGGTATGTGTGTGTTCCTATATGTAATTACACAAGCACACAGTTTTAAACAGAGTTATGCATAGTTACTAGCTTTTGAAGGAGTATTAGTTTCCTGGGTTTCCAAGAAAACACTGTGAATATTATGATAATTGAATTTAACATGTAATTAACAGAAAACTAAATTGTTTAACACAAATAATGGAGAAATTAAACAGTAGTGTTTACAAATGTTGAATCAGAATATGTCCTTATTTTTATGCTAGCAACAAGAATGCAGTTTAAATTCAAAGTCAACTATGAATTCCATTGGTCTACAGGAGTGTCACAGAGTATATGAACAAGAGTTAATTTGAGCTGTTATGGGAATTTACTATTTTCAAAAAGAGATGATTGAGTTCACCTACTAACATACTGTGTGGCTGTTTGCTTGACATTGGTCATGGAATTGTAAAGAATAACAGATTACATCTACAATTCAAGGGCACATATAAAGTAGATATATTGAAGGAGAGGCAGGGAAGATGACTTATCTAATAAGAGAATCTTTACAACCATGGGGTTCTAAGTTGAAATCCACAGAACTCTTAAGAAACAGTGGTATAGGAGGGTCTTCTGTCTATGTGTTATTACTTTTATTGGTTAAATAAAGAAGCTGCATTAGCCTTTTGATAGGCCAGCCCTTAGTTGGGTGGAGTAGAGAGAACAGAATTCTGGGAGGAATAAGGCAGTGTGGCAGACGCCATGGCTCTCCTCTCCAAGATGGACGCTGGTTAGACTCATGCCAGTAAGGCACAGTCAAGTGGCAATACACATTAATATAAATGGATTAATTAAGATGTGAGAGTTAGCAAATATGAGGCTAGAAATAATGGGTCAGGCAGTGTTAAAATGAACAGTTTTGGTGATTATTTCGGGGTTAAGTTATCCGGGATCCAGGCAGGAACGTAGCTGCCACTCCTTTTACAACAGAGTGGCTGCCCAACATGGTCTACTAACTCTACATAAAACCTGAGAGGGCTTAAAAAGGAGAGAGAGAGAGAGAGAGAGAGAGAGAGAGAGAGAGAGAGAGAGAGAGATTAACACAGCTTTTTGCTATTTGCTGGCCAGGTGCTGTAGAGAAATTAAATGCGGGCTTTCTGTGCTATGCTCGTATGGCAACCTCTTTCTCTTGCAGGAGACAGAGAATTTGGATGGGGTTTTGTGAGTAAAGTGCTATGGCTTGCTTGGTGGCAATGTGGACTGTTGTGTGCCTGGAACTGTGCTTGCTCGGCTCAGGGGCACCAAATGGCTCAGAGATATGAGCAGCTCCAGGTCTCCCATGCTGAACTGTGCTGATCTCAGGCAGGAACTATATTAATTATCATAACAGCACAGTTAAGGTTTAGACTGGGCAGGAAACAGGTAGTACCATATTACTTCTACATGGCACAACTTAAGTTTTTAAGAAGTGCTTAGCATTTTAAGAATTGCTCCTGGATAGTAAAGAATTACAGATTCACAATAGGACAGATTCAGACATAAAAGTTCTCTAAATGGGTCATAGTGTTTGATAGACATATGCAGGCTTGAGAGAGAGAAGAAAAAGAATATAGAGAATAAAGTTAATGCTTAAAAAAAGGGTAAAGTCTTTAAAGAGACAGAGTACAGATAGTTATAGATTAAAAGAAATAAAAAATAAGCCACGTAAAAATGAAAAATTCACAGAGAGTCTGGATTATGTTCATTGTGTTTTCTTTAAATTTTTTGACTGTAAAGGAGCTAAATACAGAGAGACATTTCATTGTGTGGCTAAGCTAATCTAACATGTGTACTATAAAGCTATCTTGACTTCAGAATTTGGACCTAAGGATATGATGCTTTGGAAAAGAGGTGGTTCTTTTGTTTTCACAGAGGATGAGATCCTGTGGATTGCTTCTATCCCAGTATGGTATGATAGACCATGTCCTCCTGAAAGGTTGCTGTGAATACCCTCAAAAAATTACTTCACCCAACTGTTGACTGAGAGGAACCTAGCACACAGATTATACCGTGAAAGACCTATTTAACAGCACCCCCATACATCAGGAAGGAGTTTGTAGAGAACTAACTGTGCCCATATTCCCAAACATTGTTTATAAATGTTCTTTTACATTTAAAGGGGGATATGATATAGATATGAATTAATTTACATTGGTATAAATTATGCTTCGTTGCTATAAATTTAAGGTCAATTTTGTTATATGTATATGTATTTCTGATCTTGATTAAGGTGTTGTGATTGCTTAGTTAATTTAAAAACATAATGTAGAGCAGCCTTCAGAGATCCCGTGGATCTGTGTCTTGCTTCAACAGTGTTTGGACGGAACCGATCCAGGGTCTCCCTTTGTTAGCTTCCACCACTCCTCATCTGCAGCTGCAGCCTCCAGGACCATCTCCTAGCTGCCTTCTGCTCCCAGGACCAGCCAGCACCATCTCTTTGCGGGTAGCTCCAGACTGCATCTCAGCCATGACCTCCCAGATTCGTCAGAATTATTCCACCGAAGTGGAGGCTGCCGTGAACCGCCTGGTCAACTTACACCTGCAGGCCTCCTACACCTACCTCTTGCTGGGCTACTATTTTGAGTGGGATGACGTGGCTCTGGAGGGTGTAGGCCACTTCCTTCGAGCGTCTCCTCAAGTTGCAGAATGATCACAGAGGCTGTGCACTCTTTCAAGATGTGCAGAAGCCATCTCAAGATGAGTGGAGTAAAAGCCAGGAGGCCATGGAAGCTGCCCTGGCCTTGGAGAAGAACTTGAACCAGGCCCTCTTGGATCTTCATTCCCTGGGCTCTGCCTGCACAGATCCTCATCTCTGTAACTTCCTTGAAAACCACTTCCTGGATAAGGAGGTGAAGGTTATCAAGAAAATGGGCAACCACCTGACCAACATCCGTCGGTTGGCTGCTGGGCCCCAGGCATCCGTGGGTGAGGACCTCTTTGAGCGGCTCACTCTCAAGCATGACTAGGAGACCTCTCCTTCGGAGGGGCTCCCACCTCTGCTCTGCACCAGCCGGCCTCAGGACCTTCACCTGAACCTCTCAACAAGCCACTAGGCAGCTATGTAATGCCCTGGAGCCCCTCTCAAGTCTCAGATCAAGTAAAAATAAAGCCTTTTGAAACAGCAAAAATGTAATGTATTATCAGGAAATATAGTTGTTAATGGATAATCATCGATAATAGTAAAGCTTGTAGTCATGTTAGTTAAATTTTCTAGATATATAGATATATATTTCAGTTAGATAGGCATTCTTCATATCTTTCAAAAACAACAGAATATGGCATTTAAGTTTTAATAACTTAGGGTTTTCCATGACAATGAGACATGTCTGCTCCTGGCAGCACCAGCTACTTCAAGAGGAAGATGGGCATCTAAGAAGCTCCTTATGGAGTTTACTAGCCATTTGGGCACGAAACTGCTCTTGCCTGGACTGTTGCATAAACCGGATACAAAGAACCTGCACAGAGAGGACTACTGAACTTGCCTAAAGGTGAGATAATCTTTCGGGGTTCCTGATTCATGAAAGAGTCTGTGAGACATTCTGCAGGATACAAAAGAAAGTGACTGAACTCTCTTTGAAAGTTCTTGCTTCATGGAAAAGTCTGCTTGATACTATGGGCCTAAAGGCCAAAGATGGATGCCCCAACAATAAAAAAGAACTTTGAGTGACTGTCCAGGCAACGAGATGTCTCTGTCATCTCGAGTTTCTGAAATTGCTTACTTCTCATTTACTTAGGTAATATTATATCTGTCTGGAGTCTTTGATGGAGTTGGAAAATAGATGGTTATAGTTTTCCATTGCTATGATAAAAGATAAAATAGATATAAATATTGTAACTGTAATTCTTGCTTGATAACTGTTTTGTTATATGTAATTTTACTATGCTAACGTAAAATCCTTTCTTTTTTGTTTAAACAAAAAAAGGAGAAATGGTATAGGAGGATCTTCTGTCTATGTGTTACATTCATTGGTTAAATAAAGAAGCTACCTTGGCCTTTTGATAGGCCAGGCCTTAGGTGGGTGGAGTAGACAGAACAGGATTCTGGGAGGAAGAAGGCAGTGTGGTAGATGCCATGGCTCTCCTCTCCAAGATGGACACTGGATAGACTCATGCTGGTAAGCCACAGTCAAGTGGCGATACAGATGATTAGATATGGGTTAAATGAATATGTAAGAGTTAGCCAATAAGAGGCTAAAAATAATGGGCCAGGCAATGTTTAAATGAATATAATTTGTCTCTTGTTATTTTGGGGTATAAGCTAGCCAGGCGGCCAGGAGTTGGGCGGCAAGAAGCAGCCCGCCGCTCCTCCTTCTACAACAAAACAGGGCATGATGGTGTGTGTCTGTAACACCTGTGCTGTGAGGGATGGGAAGTGGAGACTGGAGGATCACTGAAGCCTGCTGGCCACCAGCTCTGCTCCAGGCTCAGTGAGATATTCTAGCTCAAGGAAATGGGACAGAGTGATAGATGAAGACACCTAATATCCTCTATGGTCTTTGTTTTGTGGGGTGTGCATACTATCACACACAAGCACACAAATATTACATACATACACTCTCACTCATGTGTTGCTTGTTTTTATTTATTTATATTTATTTTTATGGGTGTGAATACAGAAGACAGTTCTGGTAAGAAAGTATGAAAGCAACATGACTGGAAAGACAAAGATGAAGGGCACAACAGCTTTTCACATGGGACTGTTCTCATGTAGACTTTTCACACTCACATGGGACTGTTCTCATGTAGACACTTCACACTCACATGGGACTGTCCTCACAATGGACACTTCCCCCTTGGCACTACATCCCTGCTTTGTGCTCTGGGGTTAATCTTCTTCCAGTGCAAAAGAAGCCCAGGAAGACGTTGCTCCACACAATGGATGACAAGATCCCAGCATCACAGCCCACATGAAGGGCCCGCAAAAGGCGATCTCCTATCTCTTTGAAATTGAGGTGTTATGAAATCTTATCATCTTTATGTAAAAGTAAAGGCAGATCATTTCAGTCACAGAATTAATCATGTTCAACATCAATCTCATCAAGTATATAAAAAGCATCCTGAGAGGGGAAATCATGCCAGCTCTGTTTATTCTTAGCACCTAAAAATGAAAACAATATGGTTGTCAAAATAGTTTACAGAATCTATAAATGAGTGAACTATGTGAAGGCTTTCAAGATGATAGCAAATAAAGACATTATAAAATCTGTAGGTAGCATAAAGTATTTGGTTCTGTTTTCATTCGGTTTAATTTGAGGTTGCCAACTTAAACAGAAGCATTACTCAGAGCAAAAGACTGGCTATTGAACAATTGTTAAGTGAAATCTTAGTATATTATTAAAAAGTCAGAAGTACTGACTGAAGGAATCTGCTACACCAAAGTAGATGTCATCTGTGACAAAACGGTAGTTTTTGAAAATCATGTAAAAGATTTTAACAAAATATCATATACTTTTCAACTATGGATAATGTTACTATCATTACATTAATTAATACTTATTTTATATGCAAAATAACATTTGACATTATAAAATCTAGTTAAGAAGAAGATTCTTTTCCTTATTTTTTTTTAATTTTTAAGATTGTTGATTAAACCCAGGGTCTCCTATATGACTGAGATGTATTCTTCTACTGAACTTATACTGAACTACCAGCATCCTTTTTCAATTGTTACTTTTGTATGTTTTTTTCACCTAACATTTCTAAAACTTTTTAAGTGTGCATATTGTATGCTCATAACAAAATCTAGACTAGAATGAATATTCTCCCTTCCACTATGTGGTCCCTGGATGACCAACTACAAAATTAGACCTAGTGCTCACAATGTTCTGTTATAGTTCAAAAGGGAGGAATATCATTGATGACACAAGATATTCACCAGGAAAAATATCAAGACACAAGACATTTGAGGTATCACAGAGATTTATGGTTGAAATATTCTTGAACTGTGCCAATCAAAGGGTGACTGAATTTATAAACACATGAATTACACTTTTGCTGAATGCTCTGCACTGGGGATGGGAGGCTATGCTTTTTCTGTTGCTCTGTTCTTGCTGCTTTGTCTCTTGAATATGGGTTACTCCTTTTGCGAAGAGGAGTGCCTTGCATCAATTCAGAAGGAGTTTGGGCTCTTTTTGTACAACTGTGTCAGAGACTTTCACGGCAATCTTGCTGCTATCAATACAGCTGCAGCTTGAAATCTGAACAAACCAACTTGGATTACAGAGTACAGCAGCAACAGCAATTCCAGTAGAACATGAAATGTTTCTTGTCCAGAGTGGAAGGTGGAAAAGAGGGGCTCAGGAAAGCTCCTGGGCTGTTGTTACTGCCTCCCATGAATACACGCTTCGTCACTTTTCCAAAAGGCCTTGAAGCTATTGTACTAGCATTTTCTCCACAATGCCCCACCCTCAATATGTTTTGCATTTCTCTTTGTCTTCTTCTGCCTTTTTGTTATGGGAAAGAGCCATCCCATGAGGACCTTTCTGTGTTCAGGTATGTTAATGTTTCAGTTCTAGAAATTTTGTCATTTTCTTTGTTCACTATTGCTCCAATTTCCAGTTATAATTCATCTTTCACATGCAATATTTTATGGCGTTTCCTTCTATCTCAGCATTTTCAGAAGTGTTATGTTGATACAGGGTCTTACAAATTAGCCCAATTTCCTTCAGTGCTGAACCACGTATACTGGTGTTCACTACTAGGCCAAGTTTACTATAGTTTTTGATACATGTTTTTTTTCTGCTTTCTTATTTTAATACTTCTCTTTTGTGTTATTGCTCCTTTGACTATTCATTAGGTCTTGAAGAATGTTATAACCCATTGCTCCATTCCCTTTCTTTCCTGAGCTATCTATTATCCTTTATATGCCTCTATGCCTACAGTGACATTAAAGAAGCAAATGTCAGTGCAAACTGGAGAGAAATGCATAGTTCCTAGTGCTCATACTGATGAAGGAATCAGATGCATTAACAAAGGTAGGAGACATGGATAATCAAAAAGATTCTTGTTGTGCAAATGAATTCATGTAAACTTATTGTCTTTGTAACAAAATAGGAATTATTCCATATTTCTTTACATGTTTGAAGAAGATAGTCACAAGTCTTTAGAATATTTACATTACTATTGTATCAATTAAAAATGGAAGCAATTTTATACCATCTCCTAACAATTATCACATTACTAATTGTAAGTGAAATGCACAATAAATTTAAGTCAATGATAATCCTGAATTCTTTCAATCAGAAATGAAAGGGATTAGGATGTAAAATGCACATTTATAAACTGGCATATATTGGTATATGTATGTGTATGCATGTATATATGACCTTATAAAAAGTAAAATTGTCAATCTCAGTCCCAGATATTTGTAGAGTAACTAAATAGGTAAGATTATTAGGTAATTTTTTGGCTTGTATAAAAATCTTTTGAAAATATATATATGTGCCTACCTGGCTTCATATTGAAATATTTAATGGAAATCTTATGTTACATAGAAGTTAAAATACTTTACCTTTTATGTGAGTTAGATTTTTATGGTGTTTTTTTCCTTATCAGAGATTAAATGGTTACAATTCAATATGCAAACAGTCAAAGCAATGCAAATAAATTTATTTGTTTTAATGATAGTGCTTGTGAATTCTGCTTTCTTTAGCATCAAATGTGGAGAACTCCGTCTGGTACATTGTGTGTAAGGTATGAAGCATCTGGATGACGCTCACCTGGGTTCTCTTGCGAAGTGTAAGATTTTTGTGAAGAAAACTATAAACTACTTCATTAGAAAATCTTAATGCATACTTGACATTGTACATACAAGTTCATTATATTTGTTTGTTATGAATTCTCAAGAATCAGCTATACATACACCAGAAGACTGTATTCACAAATATTTATCACTATAGTGGAATTTGGAGCATCATCTTGGAAACAATGAATGTTGTCCTATATTGCATATTATTAACTACTTTAAGTGTGGAATTTCTAATGGGAAATTTAGGCAATGCATTCATAGTGCTAGTGAACGTTATGGACTGGGTAAAGAGGCGAAAGATATCTTTCATAGACCAGATCTTGACTACTCTGGCAATTTCCAGAATTGCTTTTTTCTTTTCGCTAATTGCACATTTATTTGTATATAAATGGTATCCAGCCACAATAATAACTAGAGAAATTGTGAGACAAACTTGTATTTTCTTTACAGTAACCAATCATTTCAGTGTCTGGCTTGCTACATGTCTCAGCATCTTCTATTTTCTCAAGATAGCCAATTTTTCAAACTCTATTTTTCTTCATCTAAAGTGGAGAGTAAAAAAAATGGTTTCAGGGACACTGTTGGCATCTCTGCTCCTCCTGTTTTTAAATGTTTTAGTCATAGACACACACATTGATATCATCATTTACAGAATTGAAGCAAATATATTCTTCAGTGCCATATCAAGTAATTATTCTCAAGTTGCTAGGCTTGTTTTACTTACCAACACTATGTTCACACTCATCCCCTTCACCGTAACCCTGACTGTGTTTCTCCTGCTCATCTTCTCCCTGTGGCAACATCTGAAGAGCATGCGGTACAACACCAAAGGTTCTAGAGATGTCAGCAAGGCAGCCCACATAAGGGCCCTGCATATGGTGGTCAGTTTCCTGTTACTGTACAGCATTTTTTTTCTCTCACTTCTTTTGCAGTTTTGTGATATTGAATATAAGCAGAAAAATTCAGTTTCTCTCCTTTTCTGCATTACTGGAGTTGCTTTCCCTTCTGGCCACTCGTATGTCTTGATTCTTGGAAACACTAAACTTAGACAGGCATTTATTTCCATGATGTGGTGGCTGAGGTGCAGGCTCAGTGCTGTGGAGCTCTCAGTTTCCTAAAATGTACATCATCTTTTGTATTTTAGAGAAACATTAGTTGTTAATAAATTATTTTTGTATAAATTTCAACCTTCTGTACTTCACTTGTAACATTGTGAATTTTGCAAAATTTTGTATAGTTTTGGCATTTCTCTAACTATTAATACCTTCGTAGAAAAATATAGTTTTATAGGATAAATATAAAATAAATAGGACTAAATAAATATATGAACACATAACATTAGCAAAATATAATTCTTCTATATATAATTAATCACGTTGACATTTTAAAATGATTTATGTTAATATGTAAAATATTTGTGTGTATATTCATGTGGCATGTGTCCAATTATGTTAAATCTGTTGTAAGACTTCTGTGAAGCGTTAGAAGGAACGCTTTCTTATTACTAGCTTTGTTTTTATAAGTTTTCTCTTCTAACATTGTTTATTTACAGTCTCTTAGAATCTTTTTGTTTTTTTTTTTTTTTTTTTTTTTGGTTTTTCGAGATAGGGTTTCTCCGTGGCTTTGGAGCCTGTCCAGAAACTAGCTCTGTAGACCAGGCTGGTCTCGAACTCATAGAGATCCACCTGCCTCTGCCTCCCAAGTGCTGGGATTAAAGGCGTGCGCCACCATCGCCCGGCCTACCTACTTATTGGAAAAATATTAGTTTATTTTCTGTATGTCTTTCAGAGGCAATTTGTTGGGGATACACATGTTCTAAAATGTGAACATGTGTAATAGGTAGTTACTCAGAGGAGGAAGTTATAATACTTATACATGGCTCATTGACATTTGAAAATTTCAACCCATATTTGAATATTGTATTAATAAATTTCATTTTTGAAAAGAGGTTAAAGGACTGAATTAGGAAACAGGAAAATTGTGCAGTTAGTAGTTGTTTGTTATTCTCTTGCTTAGGAAACAATAAGAAATAAAAGTACATATATATTCAGTGCTGAGAGAAATTCTCTGCTTTGTAAAGTATCTGCAGTTGAATGAATTTAGAGATGGAACCTATGAATAAGAAATGTTAACAAAGGTAAAGCTCAGTAAAAGAAAAACTAGATAAGAGTCAAACTATGGATTTCTTGGTAATATAAATAAATAGCGTAAATATCAATAAAAGATAAAATGTAAATTGCATAATGGTAACATTTCAAACACAATACAATTCATAGGGAGATAAAAATGGATGTACACAGCACAATTTTCACTAAAAAACAAATTTCAGAGAAATCTCATATTTTCAGTATGAAGATGGTAGCCTGTCCACTTTTCTTCTACTATGCTGCCATGGCACTGGGAAACCACAAACACAGCACTCAGAAGGCTTTTTTAGCACCACTGCAAAAAACTTACACAACATTTCTAGCAAGATTCCTGTCTGTTAGGAGTTTTAGCTCCATCAGCACATTAGATTTACTGCCATACTGGAATTATAGCTCAGTGATTACAGCAATGATTTTTTTGAATGGTTTCTTGCTCTCAGCCTTGTAATGGTGTGTGTGTGTGTGTGTCTGTGTGCACTGTGTGTTTGTGTGTGCACTCTTTGACTGAATATAATGAAGCTACAAGACATTAATTACCAGCAGATAATTGTAGAAAGAGAAATTTCCCAAGGAGATCCTATATACAATCAGACAGCATAGAAAGAAAAAACCTCTTGTTCATGAATGCAATTTATCTACTGAAACCAAATCCTGATTTGAAGGATCATTCACGATATCACCTGAGGACTAAACCTCACCATCCCTCTATTCAGCACTCATTCTTTTTTTTTTTTTAAAAAAAAACAAAGCAAAAATTTGTAATGCTAAAACTTATAATGACATTCATACTTCATGAGCTCAAGTTTCAAAGATGCTAGAGAAAGGAAAATGCTTGCAAAACAGTGAAAGAGAGTATGCCTCCATTTGCATGCTAGTAAATGAGAATTCAGCTTTACACTCAGGACCAGCAGTTGAAGTCTGGGGCTGGTGGTGAGGTCATACAATGCATGGTTCAAGTTGTTGTTGGCTAGTAGTTTTTTTCTATAAAGCTAGCATTGAGCTAAGGGATTGTCTTACTTAATGTTGCATTCCTCCTTACATGGTCCACAGAATGTAAAAGTCAGTAGAATATCATTCAGACTGAAAAATTTATTTGTGTGTGTGTGTAACAAAAATCATGCAAGCAAACAGGTCATGAATTTGAAAGAGAGCAAGGAAAAGTATATGGGAGATTTCTGAGGGAGCAAAAAGGATGTAGAAATGGTGCACATACACTAAACTCTCAAAGGTAAATGAAAAATGAACACAAAGGAAATAGGACTCCTTGTCCACCCAGAAACAGTATTGCTAGAATTTTCATCAGGAGATTATTAATCATAACCAGTAACAAAGGCTTAGTTAATATGAGCTTGTTTTTCATCCAGTTAGTGTGAGAATATTTGGATTTGGAAAATCTGCCAATGTCTTTATAGCACTGAAAATGGCTTGGGTATTCCTGGGAGAAAAAGATGTCCCTGGTGATACAATTCTTACTCCTTGGACTGTCTCCAGAATTTTTTCCTTTGGTATAGTTAACACAGTGCTTTCAATTGTAGTTCATCTGGGTTCAAATAATGATCATGTGAAGAAGGGTGTCCTTAAAGCCCCTGGTGGAAGTGATCCTGGTACTTCTGGTGTGCCAATAGCCTCAGCTTGTTTTGTTTGTTCGTGGTGGCTAAGATCTGATTCTATATTTCCTTACCTCAAAAGAGAGAAAAGAATTTGCTCTTGTGATGTATAGGGGTTTTGTTCTCTCTTTTCTTTGATTCTCTTATTTTAAGAATATTTTTTATTAATCCTATGGAAATTCCATGCAATGTGTTTTGAACATATTATCTCAGTCCTCCAAAAGCTCCCATAACTGTTGTCTCCACTTTCTCTACCTTCACACCCAAATTTTGAGTTCTCTTCACTTCTCTTCATCTACATGGAGTCCACTTCTTGTTGCTGTTTTATTCTTGAGATGGGGCCTGCCCCAGTGTGTGGTTGACTCACTGACTCCACTGTTTCTTCTCCCACAGCTGTCAAAGCCTGTAGCCTCAAAGTTAGAGGTAGGGTTTTCTTTCAGCCTTCCTCTTTCTATGTTGGCATTTTGTGTAGCCTGAGCCTGCTTACGTTTTGTGCATGTTGTTACAATTGCTCCGAGTTCACATGTACAACTGCAGCGTTTTTATCAAAAAAAGTTTTTATTTTTTTTTCTGTTACCCACTTTTTGTCTCTCATAGTTTTTCTTTGTCCTCTTCCATAAAAATTCCTTAGGTTTGTAGGGAGGGTTGTATTATGACTGCTCAGTTTAGAGCTTAGAAGGCCCCAGTCTTTTGTTCTGTTAATATGGGCAGGTGAGAGTTCCTATATTCATTGTCATTTACCACATGAAGAAGTTTCTATGATGGGGGCTGAAATATGCTGTGATCTATGGATATAACAACAATTCATTAGCTGTCTTTAAATTTATTTGGTATTTCTTTGAAAATTTAATAATGCATGAAACAATCCCACACCAGTTTGGATTCAAAGTATTATTTATTTGAGGGGAAACAACTTACAGAACACCATCCTACACAACAGCTAGGAAAGGAGTCTAGTGTCTGGAGCAAGAGAGTGAGCAGAGGGCTGCCACTGCTTTTTAAAGAGAAAGAGACCATGCCCCATTGGGCTGGTATCTCAGTGGCTATTGGCTGAAGGAGCAGACGAAGCTCCCACAGTACCTCCCCATTTTGTTTAAGTAAGAGAGTTCTAAACCTACTACGAGATTATATACAATAAGAACAATTATCCTATTCTTGTATAATAAATAACTTGGCCAAGTCATGAGAGGAAAGTAACTACATTTCTATAGTCTTCAACCCCATCGAAGATCTGAGAAAGGAAATAATGTTACCTGAGTAATTAGGAAGTGCAATCAAACAACTTCCAAAATATGCAACAAATTACAGAGACAATTGGCTACCTAGGCAATCACCCAAAATCACGTTTGCAGCATTGAAGCAACCAATTTTGGCTAAGGCCTAGAATAACTGACAGATTATTTTTAACAAGAAAGAAAATTTTCAAAACTGTCTTACCCTGTCTTGGCAAGATTTGATAGCTCTGCTTATCCATTTCTAGATACTATGTATTTTGTCAGTAGCTGAGGTATGGACATTTCCTTGCCCAGAGTCCGGTTTTGCCAAGAAGAAGACAAACTCCAAGTGGAGTGTCTTTGGTGCTTAACAATCTCTTGGGAATAGATCAGTGTTGCCAGGAGTGACTGTGTCTCATTACCTCAGATCTCTAAGTTAGATCAAATGCCATTTTCTACAGCTCTTTGAAGAGGTTGAAGACTATTTATACAGAATATAATCTCTATGTATCTAAAGAACCTGATTAGTCTAATTATAAATGTGACAAACATAAATGACTATTGATCTACAATTCTTAATACCTATCTAACTTAAAGACTAAGACAATAAAAAACTATGCAATAAATGAGGACAGTGTCCTCCAAATTTAAACAATGTACAAGTATATATTGCAATATGGTAAATATATATCAATACATAAACAATATATAAGTATCTTAATCAGAGTAGAAATGTATACTGCAATCTGGTAAATATATATATATATATCTATATATCAATATAATATATAAATATATAAAATGTTTTAAACAGAGGTAGAAGCATGCATGCATACAATATTTAATATAATTTAATTTTGTATATATATATATACAAAAATTTATGCCAATATAATTATCTATAAACAATAACTCAGAAATACCAATCTATTACCATCATCCAATTTTCTTTTTTTTATAAAAAAGATCTCTGAGCTCATAAAATTCCTCCCCCAACCCTCAGTCATATACTAATTATAATCAGCTCCTAAATGATGTCCCTAAACCTGAGGACAAACTTTACTGGGAGAGAGGACATCATCCTTTAGACTTACTTCCAGCTGTCATGGGGCAACATTCTTTCTGGGGGATCCAGTGAAAGTAAAATTATGGTTAAATTTCAAGATTAATGTTTGTATATGATTGCAAATCGTCTCTGAGTATTTTGTGGAGGTCTGGCCAGAGTGTTGTAAAAGATGTGCATCATTAAAGCTAACCAAGTTGGAACTATCATGTGCAGCTGGCACCCAAAACAGGCCTTGTAGTAGCGCTATCAGTATCATGACGCCATATCAACCAGGTGTTGTTGTTGTTACCGGGCCCCATCTTCTTCCTGGCAACTTCAAAGATTACTGCAGGAAAATTGACTGTACATTGTGGAAAACTTAAAAATTAATTATATAAACATATACATACATACATATATTCAGTGAAACCCTGGGTAAACCAGTTCTGACAGCTGGTGGTGGCATTGCATCTTGCCCTTGTATCTTCTCAACCGCTTTGTCAGCTCCAATGATTTCTTCAATCATTTCAAATCTCTTAATCATTGTCTCACGTAAGGCCTGAATCTCCTGACCTGCAAAGGTTTCTAGTGATTTCCCAATGGTATTAATTTTCTGGTCCCCATTCTGCACCTGTGATCCCAAGGTCTTAGTGTTTCCTTTTAAAGATAACATCTCCTCCTTGAACTGCCCCTTGATATCATGTAAGTTGCCATCCTGAAGGTATATTCTGTCTGTTACCTTATCAAAACTCTGTGATAACTTTTGAAAGTCATATTCACCAACCTGGATCCTTTCAGGTAAGTTCCTAGTACCCTTCGATAAGGAGTTAAATTTTGCCTATCATGGTATTAATCCTATCAACTAATGCCATATACTTCCATAATTATATAATATGAAGAAGGAAACTGAAACCTAATTACCAGTAAATTGAGGTACCTCTATAGACATATCTTGTTATTTATTACAAAGTGGCAGCAAAGGCCGTGGCTAGAGTCTCATTAAAAATGAAACATACCACTTTACCGGTTAACCAGCAGATGGTGCTGTTCCCGAGTCGCGACCAGAATCAATGGAATGGTGTCAGGATAGATCCTGTGGTACTCAAGAAGTTAGTTGTACTAAAATCCAGCAGCTGATAAACAGTACAACTCACCTTGGGCGCCTGCCCTGCTCCCACCTGATACAGGGGGTCGTGACACAGCCGATGTGAGAACAGTTGACTGCCTGCCCAGAATCCCTATACTGTTCCACTGGGACAAAGGTCACAGTGCAAATGCAAATGTTGTGGCAGGTATTTCAAATAGCGCCTCTGCCGGATGTGGCAACAGATTGCTCTCTGACTTCTGCTGCCCAAGCACTGCACTTAAAACCCGCTCAGAGTGTTGCTTTAAAGATGAAATATGTGGGGACTATTTCTGGTGCTTATGTCATCTTGAGTGGGCAAGTTTGGCCATCATGGGGACTGCTTGCTCTTCAGGTGCAACCTCAAGTGTTTCTTGTGCAGAACAGAAGATGCAGAGCAGGAGCTCAGGGGTGCCCATTG
Organism: Microtus ochrogaster; assembly: GCF_000317375.1. Taxonomy (NCBI): domain Eukaryota; kingdom Metazoa; phylum Chordata; class Mammalia; order Rodentia; family Cricetidae; genus Microtus; species Microtus ochrogaster. The sequence goes on from NW_004949144.1 coordinate 122,640, forward strand.
TGTGTTATATTTTGATCTTTCCTGGTGGAAACAAGTTCTGACACTTTTAAAAACCTTGCTTTTCTAGCAGTAGCATCCTCTCCACACTGCCCCACCCCTGGTCCCTGGAGGGTATTGCATTTCTCTTTGTCTCTTTTCTAATTTTGTTTTATAGAAGGAGTCATGTCAGGAGGACATGACATTGTGTCTGCAATGATGGTTTGCTTATTCTTCTATTCTTAGCAACTTCCCCTAAAACTTTCACCAACCCCGCAACAGACAAAGGTCTGATCTCCAAAATATATAAAGAAATCAAGAAACTAGACTTTAAAATGTTGAAGGAGCTGTGGGCCTCTTTCCACAGCCCTGCTCCTGGCTGCCTTGCTAGCTTATGCTCCGAAATAACAACACACAAATTGTATTCATTTAAACACTGCTTGGCCCATTATATCTAGCCTCTTCTAGGCTCAATCTCTTACCTGGACTAGCCCATTTCTAATAATGTATGTAGCACCCCAAAGGTGTGCTTACCGGGAAGATTCTAGCCTATGTCTATCCTGGGTCGGAGCTTCATCGCGTCTGCTCCGGGGATGAGCTGCATTGCGTCTGTCTGAGGCATCTTACCTCACCTCCTCTTCCTCCCAGCATTCTGTTCTGTTTATTCCACCCACCTATGTTCTAACCTATCAGGGCCAAGCAGTTTCTTTATTAATTAACCAATGACCTTCCTCTATCATTAAAATGCTAATTAACCCAATTAAAAATGGGTTAACTGAACTGAACAGAGAATTCTCAACAGAAGAAGTTCAAATGGCCAAAAGACACTTAAGATCATGCTTAACCTCCTTAGTGATCAGGGAAATGCAAATCAAAGCAACTTTTAGATACCATCTTACACCTGTCAGAATGGCTAAAATGAAAAACACCAATGATAGCCTATGCTGGAGAGGATGTGGAGTAAGGGGAACACTCATCCATTGCTGGTGGGAATGCAAACTTGTGCAACCACTTTGGAAATCAGTGTGGCAGCTTCTCAGGAAATTGGGAGTCAACCTACCTCAAGATCCAGAAATACCACTTTTGGGAATATACCCAAGAGATACCCAATCATAGTACAAAAGCATTTGCTCAACTATGTTTATAGCAGCACTATTTGTAATAGCCAGAACCTGGAAACAACCTAGATGTCCCTCAACTGAAGAATGGATAAAGAAAGTGTGGCACATCTACACACTTAGAGTACTACCCAGTGGAAAAAGAGTGACATTTTAAATTTTACATGCAAATGGATGGAAATAGAAAACACTATCCTGAGTGAGATAAAAACAAACCCCCAAATACGAATTTGGTATTTACTCACTCACTAATGGATTCTAGCTATAAACAAAGGATGTCGGGACTATACTTCACGATCCTAGAAAAGCTAAGTAATAAGGTGAACCCAAAGAAATTGGAAGCAGACAAGATCAGGCAAATGTTCAGAGCATGGGGGTGGGAGTGGGGTGGAGGAAAGGGGAGAGGAGGAAGAGAAGGGACAAGGGGTGGGTTGGGGACAGCTTGGGGGAGTGGAATGGTTGAGATGGAGGAAGGGTTGATATAAGAACAGGGAAGAAGATATGTTAATTAAGGGAGCCATTTTGGGCTTGGCAAGAGGCTTGACTCTAGAGGGGTTCCCATGTGTCCACGGGGATGTTCCCAGCTAGGACCCTGGATAGTGGAGGAGAGGGTGCCTGAACCGGCCTTGTCCTGTAGTCGGACTGATGGCTATCCTGAATATCACCATAGAACCTTCATCTGGTGATGGATGGAGATAGAGACAGAGACCCACATCGGAGCACTGGACTGAGTTTTCTAGGTCCAGTTGAAGAGGAGAAGGAGGGAGAATCTGAGCATACGAACAAGGAAGTCAGGACTGCGAGGGATTGTTCCACCCACTGAGACAGTGTGCCTCATCTAATGAGAGCCTACTAAAGCAAGCTGGACTGGGACTGAACTAGCATGTGATCAAACTGGACACTCTGAATGTGGCTGACAATTCGGGCCAACTGAGAAGCCAATGATAATGACACTGGGATTTGTCTCTACTGCATGTACTGGCTTTTTGGGATGCTAGTCTATTTGGATGCACACCATCCTAAGACTGGATGGAGTGGGGAGAGCCTTGGTCTCCCCACAGGTTAGGGTACCCTGTTCATTCTTAGGACTGGAATGGGAGGGGGAAGGGTGAGTGGGGAGCAGGAGGGAAATTGGAGGAGCAGAAGAAGAGGAAATTTTGAATTGTATTATTTAGAAAGCAATAAAACAATAAACTCTAACAAAGAGCTTATGTTACTTTTTTAGGAAAGATTAATAGCAATTATCCTGAAGCATTAAAATTACCCTTACAAAGGAACTACATGGATTTTCCCCTGAATTGTATGTGATGCACCAATAGCTGAAGTCTGTAACTGTATAAAATTATTCTGATGCAAATAAATTAAAAAATGGCAGGTTACAAATCAAAATATTTAAGTAAGGTGGATAAAAGCCCTTATACTTATGTCTAAAAGGCATAGGTATATGCTATTTTCAAGGTACTAAGGGATTTTTAAAAGGCTCTCAATACAGTAATTGATTTAAAATAAGCAGAAAGAGGTCTTTTGCATATGAAAACCTCAGAATTTATAACAGATTATAAATAATTGACCTAGTTATTTATTCAGTTTCAAGTTAATCAGATATATGTCGCATATACATAACACACATCCAATCCCATATATGTCTGCCAGGTTTTCGAGCACAAGGTAGTGCTGAAATTGATTGATTATTGGTTGAAAGTGTGCCAAAGGCCTCAGAATTTCATAAAAAATATCATGTCACTAGCAAAGCTTTGAAGAAAAAGTTTTCTATTACATGGTAACATTAAGGAGATTATAAAGAGATGTCCTACTTGCTCTCTCTATAAACAAAATCCATTAACTGCAGGGAATAACCCAAAGAGCACACAAAGGAATAAAATCTAACTGATGAATGTGTTCAACTTTACAAATACTAAATAATTAAAAACTATACCAACATTTGACACTTATTCAGGTTTTCAATGGGCAACTGCTTTGAGCTCAAAAAAAGGCTAATTTAGTAATCATGCACTTATTGGAAATTATGGCCATCATGGGTATACCTGCAAAAATAAAGACAGATAATGGCCAACATATGTCTCTAAGAAAATAAAACAGTTTTTTGCTTAGTATAATATAATGCATATTGCAGGTATACCAAATAATCCTACAGGTTAGGCAGTTGTAAAAAGATCAAATTGAACTATAAATGACATGCTAAACAAACACAGAGGGGTCAAAATTACCACCAAAATAAATTACTTAATGCTATATTAAACTTAAATTTTCTTAATGCAAATAAGAAAGGAACAAAGATAACTGAGAGACACTAACTAATAAAAAAAGTTTTGAATTATATCAGTCAGTGTATTTCAAGGATTTGTTGACCCCAAAAACCAGGAGATATGCTATGTTGGTAGGAGTTTCTATCTTGTTTTCACAGGAAATATGTTCCTATTTCTAGTTATAATATTTGTATACCTATGCAAGTTATTGTCAGATTGGATGCATGCTTGTTTCTACCATTGTTTAAGACATTTTATATATTGATACAAATTTAGGATATATTTATATTATTGAGTTATACATTCCTACCTCTGATCAAGATACTTATACATTGTTTACATCTTGAGGCCATTGTTCTCATTTGTTGTACATTTGTTTAAAGATGGTTTAATATTCTAATATGTAGTCTCAGTTTTTAAGTTGTATAGGTGTTAATTATAATAGGTCAATAGTCATCAACGTTTGTCAAACTTTTAGTTAAACTAATCAGGTTCTTTAGATACATAGAGATTGTATTCTACATAGATTTGTAATCTTCAGTCACTTCAAAGAACTGCAGAATGTCGTATAAAAATAACTTAGGGTTCTTTTGATGTGAGATGTGATTGCTCCTGTCAGCAATGATCTATTACTAGGGATGCTGAACAGTTTCTGAGATATATCTTAGTCATTTTATGTTTTCCCTTGAGAATTTTCTGTTCAGATCCATAGCTCAATTTTAAAATTGGGCCACTTGTTTGTCAACTCTTTGTTCTTTTGAGTTCTCTATATATTCTAGATATTAATCTTCTATCAGACATACAATTGACAAAGATTCTGTGCTACTCTGTGGGATTTCTGCTCCCTTGATTGGCTGTTTTGTTTTCTATTATTTAGAAATTTTTAATTTACCAATTACTAACAATAATCACTACAAAATTAATATAGTGAATTGACATGATATTTTACAAAATATAAAACTGACAGCTTAGAAGACCATAACATGCAAATGTGAGCTGAGCTACAATTCTTAATAAATAAAAATTCAACTATTTGATATTCCCCAATTATACTACAACACAACTTAAAAAAGATTTACAGGTGATATTCTCATTCCAAGTAAAGATTCTTTTCCCAAAGGAGTACCTGCTGGTTCAGAGCAAGTATACAGCAATGTCCTTTCATCCTCTATCAGTCTGCGGTAAAACCCAAACATATTTATTTAATAGTTTTAAGGAAATGACACAAGGCATTTGTTTTTATAGTAATTTATTTCTTCTCAGGAGACTGTGGGTTTTTGCTGGGACCAATTGAGTCCTGGCTTTCAGCTGCTCTTCCCTGTCTAGAGCCTTCTAATTGAAGTTGCTAAAAGCTGTGCTTTGCCTAGAGGATCGATCAGAGGATGGGATTTTCACCTGTTGGCCATTGACTGCAGGATATTTAAGCCTCCATGGTGGTATTAAAGAGGGGCTTTTGTACCAGCGATCGGAGGTCTGTGTGTTGGTCTGTCTCTGCGTGTCTTTCCTCAACCTCCAGCCCCTTGCCCAAAGCTTGCAAACTGGATTCTAGCGCATAGAGCCCAGACGGGGGGCGCTATGTGTGGCAGGTCATTTATTCATTGTCTACCATAAGTAAGGAGAGATCTAGAAGGAAGCCTTCCCTCAGAGTTACTTACAATGGTTTCCCTCATTCCTTAGGACAGAAGAAACAAATGATTGTGTTTGGTCAACTGCCACATTTATAAATTTCCATTATGTATTCAAGAGTAGATAAATACAAATCCGTTCGAATATCATGAGTCAAAACTCTCAGTAGCATTGACAGGTAGAAATTCCTCCATGGAACAGAAGTTCTTGAGTCTCCAGATATTAGTATAATTTCTGGAGGTTTTAGAGAATGTGACCATTCACCTTCTCAGGGAAATGTTTCCTGGTACATAAGTATATATAGATCTTTAGAACATCACAAGATAAATTCATCAACATCCATTCAATCACCACATTTAGAACATTCCTGTGGTTCATTTTCATTAAAGTGGTTTAGAATTCCTTAGGCTCTGAACTCTTTTTTTTAAATTTCCTTAAAATTTGTTCTTTAGCATAACATATTTTGATCTCCAACTCTTTCCCAGATCTACCCCTCTTTTCTAATTCTCAACTTTATTTTATATCTATCTTCTATCTTTCATCTATCTATCTATCTATCTATCTATCTATCTATCTATCTATCTATCAACCATCTATCTATCTATCTATCTATCTATCTATCTATCTATCTATCTATCTCCCCATTAAGATTAATTCGTGCTACTCAAGTAGTCTTAGATATGCGAGTTTTTTACTGGATCATGGTCAAATTACCAGGAGCTACACTCTTAAAAGAAAATTGTCTCTCTTTCTCTTGGCAGTTGTCAATTAGTCAATAGTTTCAATGGTAGGAGTGGGCTTGTGTCTGTTCTAGAATTGCTGTTCAGATGAAAGTTACAGATTTTCTTTATAGGGAGACTAATGTGCAGTGATAAGACATTGGGAAGCTACTCAAGTTGCATCCTATTGGATAAAGTTCTGTCACTTCTCAAAATACTTGATGTTCCTGCAGAAGCACCCACTCTGCACAGCCCTTCCCCAAGGTGTTTTGTATGTCTCCTTGAATCCCTCTTTTCTGTCATATGGAAGGAGCCATATCAGGAAGACTTTCCTGTTTCTACAGTGATGGTATAGTTATAATTCCTTTAAATCTTAATAGGTGGACTCATTTTTCTTGCCACTGTATCTGTGCCCTCAATGTTGAGCATTTCCTTCAGGGTTATGAGGTTGTATTCTCTTCTTCACACTGACATATTCCATGACTTTATTCACTGTAGGTAAAAATGTGTACTTTTAGACAGTATCTTGTAGTTGGAGGCTGTTTATTTGTTCCCGGCAGCTCAGACCTAAAATAACCACACAGAAACTATATTATTTACAATACTGTTTGGTCAATAGCTCAAATTTATTTTTAGCTAGCTCTTATATCCTAAACTAATTCACCTCCATTAATCTGTGTATCTCCAGTCATGGTCTACTGGCAAAGTTTTGGTGGGCATCAGTGGAGGCATCTCTTTCCTGCATGGCTACATGGCTTCTCACTGACTCCACCTACTCTCTCCCTCTACATCTCTGTTTGGATTTCAACCTGGCTTTACTTTATTAAGTCATTGGCTGAAAGCAGCTTTATTCATTAACCCACAAAAGCAGTACAAACACTGAAGGAATTCCCACACTGGTATCTTATTTATACCACAGATTGACTTCAGATGTTAATATCCTGTGTTCACTTCTTCGCTGAATGGCTGGGTTTACCAGTGTGCACCACCATATCAAATTTACTGAGTCTTTGATAACTAATTTTGTATTCTATTTGTTACTTTTATTGTATTTGTGTCTTTCATTCTCTGATGACCCTTAGCTTTTGAACATTCCCTACTTGTCTAGGTAATGCATTCTCTTTTACCTGCACTGATGCCTTTAGTGAATGTAATGGAGCCAATGTTGGTGCAAAGTGATAGGCAATAATCAATACCCGCAGTTCCTGGTGCTGAAGCCACAAGTGGACATTCAAGCAAAAAGACATGGTGAATGGAATATAGGTGTATTCATTTAAGCTCTTTGTATTATAACACAACAGTATTACTCTAGAGTTGATCACATACATTGATTACAGAATCATAGGTTGATGCAATGCATATACTATTACTATATCAATTTTATTTTATACAATTTTATTAAATATCTTGACAGCTGTTACATTTGTTAGAGTCACAATAAATGAGTAAAAAATGAAGATGCCTTATTTGTGGTGAAGAATAAAGATGATTTCAATCTAAATAAATGTTTATTTCTGTGTTGGTGGATGTTTGGGTAGGTGTTCGGAGGGCCATGTTAAAAGTAAGATATTTAGCATTCTTAGTACTAAGTATTTGATGAATGAAGATGTCTAGGAGATTGTAGCTTGTTGGAAGATCTTTAGAAAACATGTATAGCTCCCTATACAGGACCAATTTTGATATATTTAAAGAAGTTCTTCTACATTTTGCTTGCTATGAGTTACAACTACCAAATGTTACTTGTCCAGAAACCACATGAAAATATGTAAAAGACAAAAGTAGATAAAACAATTCAAATGAATGTATCTTTAATTGATGACAGCACATTAGAGTTCAGTAGTTTTCATTTTAACATGTAATACACACAGTATCTGCATTATCTTCAACTAGCCTGCCCTGGAATATGTGAAATAAATTCATGGAGAAATACACAAATGTTTTTTTTTTGTGAATCTTTCTATTTTGTTGAAATTGTATATGGAAGTTCTTAATAGTGAATATGCTGTGGATTTTCAAGAATCAGGTAGACCTAGGTTTTATAAAGGTTGTTTTTACATAGCTACTGCCGTGTAATAGAACCTGGAGCACCCTGTTCATGTTGTGTGATTTCCTATAGTTCCTGCTTACTCTCATTTTAAGAATAGAATCAATAGCAAAAAGTGAGGGATTGCATTTGTGGCACTATGAACTTCATGGACTGGGTCAAGAGAAGAAAGTTCTCGACAGTGGGTCAGATCCTCACTGCTCTGGCCATCTCCAGGATCACTGTGCTCTGGTCTCTTCTCATAGTCCATTTGATATCTGGTTATATTCATTCTTACTGATAACTGGAAAAGTGGAGAAAAAAATTAATATTTTCAGGATTGTGACCAATCATGTCAGCTGTTGACTTACTATAAACTTCAGCATCATTTATTTTCTCAAAATAGCCAATTTTATCAAACTCTATTTTTTTTGTAGCTGAAGTGGAGAGTTAGATAAGTCATTTTGATGACATTTCTGGCACCTCTGCTTCTCTTGTCTTTGAATATTTTAGTCATAAATAGACATGTTCATGTCTGGATTAATGGACATGGAGCAAATATGTCCTATGTGTTATTTCAAGCATCTCTGGTCAATTCTCTTGTCTTATTTTATTCACCAGCACTATGCTCACCCTCTTCCCCTTCACCATGACCCTGATTACTTTCCTTCTGCTATTTTTTCCTGTGGACATGTTTTAAGAGCATGTAGCTCACTGCAAAAGGCTCCAGAGATGTCATCAGCACAGCCCACATAAAGACCCTGAGAATGGTGGTCAACTTGTTACTGTATACTCCTTTTTTCTGTTCCTTTTCTTACTATTTTGTAACATTAAGAGGAAAGTACAATAATTTTGTTTTTACAAGCTCTGGGATTTGCTTTTCTTTCAGCCCATTCATGTGCAGTGATTCTAGAGAACAGATGTTGAAACAGGCCTTTCTTTCTATGTTGTGGGGCCTAAAGTATAGGTTTGTACAGTTCAATGATAAACAGTCTTCTCCCTAATTCATATGTCTTTCCCTAGGGATTACTCAGTTCATAAGTATTACATTTTAGAGATGATCATAAATGTAGAGACAGAGAAGGAGAGGGGCCATTTTTCAGGCAAAGCCTTTATTAGAGTCAGAGGAGCAGTGGGTTTGTTAACATTTCAGGCTGCTGATGTGGGATTTTCCTCTGTATGCTGTGAATATCATTGGTTAATAAAGAATCTGCTCTAGGCCTATTGCAGCACAGAACAGGGCAAGGTGGGAATTTCAAGGAGAGAGAGTAGGAGAGAGTAGGCAGAGTCAAAGAGAAGCTATAAGGTAACTACAGGAGACAGATGCCCAATGCTGGATAAAACCTTACAAGTAGGCCACAACCATGTGGCAATACACGGATTTTTAGAAATGGGCCAATTTAAGATTAAAGAACTAGCCAATTTGAAGAATGAGCTAATAGGCCAAGCAGTGTTGTGATTAATGTAGATTTTGCGTGAATATTTGTGACAAGGCAGCTGGAAAATTAATGAGTAGCCTTCACCAACAGGGTGCACAGAGAAGTCAAATGTACCATACTTCCAGGAAAAGCAGGATTTCTATTTTAAGGCTCTATTTTCTATCCGTCAAAGAGAGTGGAAACGGAGAAAGTGTTTGGCAAGGATAGAATGGTTCTGCTGTTAATTGAGATCAATAAACTTGGCTTAGAGATTATTACTTCCATTTATTTCTGCCTGAAACAGGTTTTCAAACAAACATAATGCAATCACAAGAAAAGTTTAAACCTTGATCCTGTGAATTGCAGATTATTTTTAAAAAGTTATTATTTTAAAAGTGAATGGACCCAAACCAGTAACTTCACCAAAGCTATAAACGTGAGGAATATTTTGACAAACAATGATAAAAAGCTGAAACCCTGAAGATCAACAAGGGTACTTTGAATTTTAATTATCTATAAGAAAAACACATTTAAGATGAAAGAACAATAATTCCCCCATGTGTGTACCTTTGTATAAGTGCACAAGTGCACAGTTTTAAACAAACTTATACATAGTTACTAGCTCTTGAAGAAGTATTAGTTTCCTGGGTTCCCAAGCAAACACTCTGAATAATCTACTTCCTGAATCTAACATTTTATTAAGAGAAAGATAATGTTGTTTAACAGAAATAATGGAGAAATTAAACAGAAGTGTTTTTAAATGCTGAAACAGAATATGTCCTTATTTGCATGCTAGCAAACAAGAATGTTGTTTCAATTCAAAGTCAAATATGAATTCCTTTGGTCTACAGGAGGGACACAGAGTATATGAACAAGAGTTAATTTGACCGATTATGGGAATGTACTGTTTTCAAAAAGAGAGGACTGAGTTCATCTACTAACACACTGTGGTGCTGTTTGCTTGATATTGGTCATGGAATTGTAAAGAATAACTGACTGCATCCACAATTCAAGAGCTCATATAAAGTAGATATACTGAAGGAGACAGGAAAGATGACTTAGCTGGTTAGAGAATCTTCACTACCATGGGGATCCTAGTTCAAATCCACATAACTCATAAGAAACAGGGCATGATGATGTGTGTTTGTAATACCAGAGCTGTGGCGGATGGGAAGTAGAGATGGGAGGATCACTGAGGCTTGCTGGCCACCAGCTCTGCTCCAGGCTCAGTCAGATATCCTATCTCAAGGAAATGGGACAGAGTGAAAGATGAAGACACCTGACATCCTCTACGGTCATTGCCTTTTTGAGTGGGGCATGTACACTTTCACATATGAGTGTGCGTACTGCACATACGTCTCTGCGCACAAGTTTTGATTGTGATTTTTATGGTTGTGAACATAGAAGAGACTTCTCTGTTGAGTGAATATGAAAGCAATTTGATTAGAAAGACCAAGATGAAGGACACAACTGCTTACACTCACATGGGACTGTCTTCACTGTGGACACTTCATACTCATTCATGGGACTCTCCTCACAGTGGAGACTGCACACTCACTCCACACTCACATGGGTCTCTCCTCACTGAGGACACTTCGCACCACTTCACACTGAAACAGGACTGTCCTCACTGTGGGCAATTCACCCTCTGTACTGCATCCCTGTTCTCTACTCAGTAGTTAATCTATTTCCTTTGAAAGAAGCTCTGGGAGATGTGGCTCCACACAAAAGATGATAAGATCTCAGCATCACAGTCCACATGAAGGGCTTGCAAATAGTGAGCTCCTGTTTCTTTAAATTTGAGTGCTATGACATCTTGTGATTATTAGGTAAGAGTGAAGGCAGATAATTTCAGTCACAGAAGTAATCATGCTCAACTTTATGTTCATATCTTCAAATACAGTAAAAGCATCCTGGGAGAAGAAATCATGCCAGTTATGTTTATTCTTAGAACCTAAAAATAAAAACAAAATAGTTGTCAAAATATTTTATAGAATTAATAAGTGGATGAATGAATGAGTGAATTATGAGAATGTTGTAAAGAGGTCAACAAAGAAATATATTATAATATCTGTGTGTAGCATGAATATTCTGTTTCTGTTTTCATTTGGTTAACTTTGAGGTTGCAAACTTATACAAACAGAAACATTTCTCATAGCAAAAGCCTGGCTATTTACAATTTTAAGTGAAACGTTAATAGATTATTAAAATGCCAGAAGTATTAACTACAGCAAGCTGTAACTCCAAAGTAGATGCTACTTGTGACAATATGGTAGTTTTTGAAAACCATGTAAAAGATTTTAATATGTTCTTGGATTAAGTTTGCCAGTATTTCATTGAGTAGTTTTGCATCCATTTTTCATGAGTGTGATTGGTATGTAATACTCTTCCTTGGTTGAGTCTTTGTGCTGTTTTGGTATCAGGGTAAATGTAGCCTCATAAAAAGAGTTTGACAATGATCCTTCTGTTTCTATTATGTGGAACACTTTGAGGAGTATAGATATTGCCTCTTCTCTTTCTGCATTAAATCCATCTGGCCCTTGGTGTTTTTTGGTTAGGAGGTTTTTGATGACAGCTTCTATTTCCTCGCAACTGATAGGTCTATTTAAATTGCTTGCCTGGTCTTAATTTAATTTTGGTATATGGTATCTATCTAAAAAATTGTCCCTAAGCAATAGAGGAGGGGGTGCCTGAACTGGCCTTGCTCTGTAGTGAGTCTGATGATTATCTTAAATATCACCATAGAACCTTCATACAATAACAGGTGGAAACAGAGGCAGAGACCCACATAAGAGCACTGGACTGAGCCTCCAAGGTCCAGCTGAAAAGTGAAAGGAGTGAGAGTATGAGGAAGGAGATGAAGACCATGAAGGGTTCATGCACTGAGACAATTAGCCTGAGCTAATGGGAGCTCACCTACTCCAACTGGACTGGGAGTGAACAAGCATGGAATTAAACTAGTCCACCTGAATAAGGTTTACAGTAGGGGCATACTGAGGGGCCACTGCGAGTGGCAATGATTTGTCTCTGCTGCATATACTGGCTTTTTGGGATCCTATTCTCTTTGGATGCATATCTTGCTCAGACTATATGTAGTAGGGAGGGCCTTGGACTTTCCACAGGATAGGGTGCCTTGCCCTCTCTTAGAATTGGAAGGGGGTGGGATTGGATGGCGTGTGAGGGAGTAGAAAGAAAATAGGAAGTGAGAATTTGGATTAGTATTTTTAAATTAATAATAAAAATGATTTAAATAAAATCTCATATAATTTTCAACTGTGGATAATGTCACTATCCTGACATTTCTTATTACTTATTTTATATGCAAAATACTATTGAACATTAAAAAATCTAGTTAGCAAGAAAATTCCTTTTCTTATATTATTTTATTCGACAAGAAAATAGAAAACAGATTCATGATCAAAATATTCATGAACTGTGCCACTCAAAGAGTGACTGATACTATCAACGTATGACTTATACCTTTGTGGAGTACCCTGCACTGAGAATGGGAGACTATGCTTGTTCTGTAGCTGTTTTTGCTTCTTTGTTTCCTGAATATGGGTTACTCCTCTCTTGAAGGAGTGCCTTGCATTGATTCAGTAGAAGTCTGGGCTCTTTTCCTACAACTGTGTCAGAGACTTTCACAGCAATCTTACTGCTATCAAAACATTAACAGTATTGTATCTGAACAAAGCAACTTGGCCTACAGAGTCCAGCAGCTCCAGCTATTCCAGAATAACCTCAAATGTTTCCAGAGTGGAAGGTGGAGAAGAGGGGCTCAGGGAAGCTTCTGGGCTGACTTTACTGCCTCTCAAGGATACAAGCATGGATAAAAGCTTTGTCACTTTTCCTGAAGGCCTTGAAGGTCTTTTACTAACATTATCTCCACACTGCCCCACCCTCAATATGTTTTGCATTTCTCTTTCTCTTCTTCTGTCTTTTTGTTATGAGGAAAGAGCCATCCCATGAGGACCTTTCTGTGTTCAGGTATGTCAATGTTTCTGTTCTAGAAATTTTCTCACTTTCTTTGTTCACTATTGTTCCAATTTCCAGTTATAATCCATCTTTCACATACAAAACCTTTGCCTTCCTTCTTTTTAAACATTTTTGTTAGTGTTATGTTTATACAGGGTCTCACCAACTAGCCCAGATTCCTTCAGTGATGAGCCACATATACCAGTGTGTACCACTAAACCAAGTTTACTAATGTTTTTGTGCTTTATTTTTTTAAATACTTCTCTTTTGTGTTATTGCTTCTTTGACTATCCATTAGGTCTTTTTATTTTTATTTTTTATTGCTGTATAAATAATACCATTCCAAGATGTGGAAATTATCCATTAGGTCTTGAAGAATATTCTGATCCTTTGCTTTCTTCCCTGGCTTGACTGGGCTATGTATTGTCCTTTATATGCCTAGATGCCTACAGTGATATTACAGGAGCAAATGTCAGTACAAACTGGAGGGAAACAAAAATAGTGCCTAGTGCTCACACTGGTGAAGGAATCAGATGCATTAACGAAGGTAGGAGATATGGATAATGAAAAGGATTCTTGTTGTGTAAATGAATTCATGTAAATTTATTTCTGCTTTGTAACAGAATAGGAATTATTCCATATTTATTCACATGTATAAATAAGATAGTCACAAGTCTTTAGAATATTTACATTACTATTGTATCGATTAAAAATGAAAACAATTTTATATCATCTAACAACTATCACATTACTAATCATAAGTGAAATGAGCAATAAATTTTAAGTACATGATAAACCTGAATTATTTATGTCAGAAATGAAAGGGATTATGATCTAAATAAATGCATACTTATGAACTAGCATATATTAGTATATGGATATGTATGCATGCATATATGATTGTATAAAAAGTAAAATTATTAATCTTCTCAGTCCCAGTATTTGAAGCATATCTAACTATGTAAGATTATTAGGTAATTGTTTGCTTGTACAAAGAACTTTGGAAAAGATGTATAGGTGCTTCATTTTTAAATATTTTGTTACATAGAAGTTAAGATATTTTGCTTTTTATGTGAGTTAAAATTTTATAATTTTGCTTGTCAGAAAATAAATGATTAAAATTTAATATGTGAACAGTCAAAACAATGAAAATAAATTTATATGTTTTGAATACAGTACATGAGAATTCTACTTTCTTCAGCATCAACTATGGAGAATTCCAGTCCTTTGTGTGTAATGTATGAAGCATCTGGATGAAGCACAGCTGGGTTTTCTTGCAAAGTGCAAGATTTTTGTGAAGAACTTTATAAACCATTTCATTAGTAAATTTGATTTTTACTTGAATTGTACATACGAGTTCATTCTCAAGAATCAGCTAGACATACATCAGAAAATTGCATTCACAAATATTTTGAATTATAGTGGAATTATGAACTTCCTTTTGGAAACAATGAATGTTGTCCTACATTACATATTATTAACTACTTTAAGTGTGGAATTCGTAATGGGAAATTTTGGCAATACATTCGCAGTTTTGGTAAACGTTATGAACTTGTTAAAGAGGAGAAAGTTATCTCTCATAGATCAGATCTTGACTACTCTAGCAATTTCCAGAGTTGCTTTGATTTTTTCACTAACTGCAGGTATATTTGTATCTGAACAATACCCAGACATAATAATAACTAGAAGAATTATGAGACAAATTTGTATTTTCTGGACAGTAACCAATCATTTCAGTATCTGGCTTGCTACATGTCTCAGCATCTTCTATTTTCTCAAGATAGCCAATTTTTCAAACTCTATTTTTCTTCATCTGAAGTGGAGAGTTAAAAAAATGGTTTCAGGGACACTGTTGGCCTCTTTGTTCCTCTTGGTTTTAAACATTTTATTTATAAACACATATATTGATCTCTGGATTGACAGACTTGAAGCCAATACATTCTTCAGAATTATCTCAAGTAACTATTCTCAAGTTTATAGTCACATTATACTCACAAACTCTATGTTCACACTCATCCCCTTCACCATGACCCTGACTGTGTTTCTCCTGCTTATCTTCTCCCTGTGGCGACATCTGAAGAGCATGCAGCACAATGCAAAAGGCTCCAGAGATGTCAGCAAAACAGCCCACATAAAGGCTCTGCAAATGGTGGTCAGTTTCCTGTTACTGTATAGCATTTTTATTCTGTCACTTTTTTTGCAGTTTTGTAACATTAACTATGAACAGAAAAAATCAGTTACTTTGTTTTTCTGTATTACTGAAGTTGCTTTCCCCTCTGGCCACACCTGTGTCTTGATTCTGGGAAACACTAAGCTTAGACAGGCATTTGTTTCCATGGTGTGGTGGCTGAGGTGCAGGCTCAGCATTGTGGATCCCTCAGTTTCCTAAAGTGTGCATCATCTTTTGTATTTTAGAGGAACATCAGTTCTTAATAAATTACTTCTGTATAAATTTCAACCTTCTGTACTTCATTTGTAGCATTGTATATTGTGTAGATTAGGGACTGCCCTAACTATTACAGCCCTGGCAGAAATTACAGAAATACCTATGCTGTTATGCAGGAGTAAATATGAATATGGAATAAATAAATATATGAACACACAATATTAGTAAAATATAATTTTTCTATATATAGTGAATCATTTTGATGTTTTTAAATGTTTTATATTAATATGCAAAATACATGAGTGTATGTATCCATATGACCTGTGTTAAGTGATGCTAAATCTGTCATAAGGATTCTGTGAATCTTTAGAAGGAAAGTATTTAAATTACTAGGTTGGTTTTATCAACATTTTTCTCCTTGAATATTGTTTATTTATTTGTCTGCACATTTGAAAAATGTTGAATATGTTTTCACATGTATCTCAGAGACAATTTGATGGGGACACATATGTTATAAAATGTGTACATTTGTAATAGGAGGAGCATGTTATAGTACTTATACATGCTCATTGATGTTTGAAAATTTCAGACTATTTTTGAATATTATTGAATACATTCATTTTTGAAAGGAGGTATAAGGTCTGATTTGGGAAACAGGAAGATTGTGCAGTTAGTAGTTGTTTGTTATTATGTTTATTAGGAAACAATGAAGAAAGAAAACACATTATATATATATACACTGCTAAGAGAAATGATCTGCTTTGTAAAATATCTGCGGTTGAATAAATTTTTGAGATGAAACTTATGATTGTGTAATACTAACAGTCAAAGATGAAGTTCAGAATAAAAGAAAACCTAGATAAGAATCAGAGTATAGATTTCTTGGTGAAAATAAATAGAGTAAATATCAATGACAGATAAAATTTAAATTGCATAATAGTAATATTTCAAACACAATGCAATTCACAAGACAATAACAATGTACATACACAGCACAATTTTCACTAAAGAACAAATCTCAGAAAAATCTCACATTTTCAGTGTGAGGATTGAGGCCTGTCCACTTTCCTTCTACTACGTTGTAAAGGCACTGGGAAACCACAGAACACAGCACTCAATAGGCTTTTTTTTTAAAGCACCATTGCAAATAACTTATACACAACACTTTTAGCAAGATTCCTGTCTGTTAGTAGCTTTCACTTCATCAACACACTAGATTTACTGCCATACCTAGACAGTAGAATTCTAGCTCACTGATCATAGGTGTGTTTTCTTGAATGGTTTCTTGTTCTCAGTTTTGGATTAGTGTGTGTGTGTGTGTGAGAGAGAGAGAGAGAGAGAGAGAGAGAGAGAGAGAGAGAGAGAGAGAGAGAGACTCTACATATGCTTCTAGGTTGGATATAATGATGCTATAAGACGTTAATTACCAGCAGATAGTTGTAGAGAAGAGGAATTTTTCAAGGAGAGCCTATAGACAACAAGACACCATAGAAAGAAAAAATTCTATTACATGAATCCAGTTTATCTGCTGAAACAAATTCCTGTTGTTGAAGGACCATTCATGATATCACCTGAGTACTGAAGCTCACCCATCCCTGTATTCACCATTTATTTATTTTTTAAAAAAGCTTTGTAATTTTAAAACTTTAAGATTCTAATATGAAGTCTTCATCTTTAAGTTATACATATATTACAGATCAATAGTCATCCATGTTTATCATACTTATAATTGGACTAACAGGTCATTTAGATACATAGAGATTGTATTCTGCATCTCTATGTAATCTCTATGTAGTGGTAATCTTAAACCACTTCAAAGAACTGTAGAAATTGACATTTATATAACTTAGGGTTCTGTTGACATAAGACTTGATGCTCCTGGCAGCAACATTATTTTCCCAAAGAATGTTGAGCACTGAAGACACTCCTCTTAGAGCTTGTTTTCTATTTGGCAAAACTGGCCTCTAGGTAAGTAACTTCCCATGCCTCCACCACTGACAAAATGTACAATGTCTGTAGTGGACAAGCAAAATACAAGAAAAAAGACTGCTAAACCCTGTCAAGACAGTGTAAGATGGTTTTGAAAAAAAATTTGTCTCTGAATATGATCTGTCAGTTTTCTAGGCCTTAGCCAAAGTTGGTTGCTCTAACATTGCAAATGAGATTTTGCATGATAACCCAGGTACACAGTATTCTCTGTCATCTACTGCATATTTTGGAAGCTGTTTGATTGCACTTTTTGCCTACTCTAGTAATATTATCTACCTGTCAATCCTTTGATGTGGTTGATGATCAGATAGTCTTAGTTACCTTCTTCCTATGATCTATCCAAAGCATTTTTAATAGAAGACTTAGACTCCTTAGTATAAAATAATTCTTGAAACATTTAACATATATTTCTTGCTTAATGTTGTTTATGCCGATTTTAATTCTAATTTTTATAATTGATATATGTTTTTATTATATGTAGTTTTGTATTGGATTAGGAACTCTCTTATTTAGACAAAAGGGGAAAATAATGGCGAACCTTCTTTTGCCAATGGCCTTTGAGAGGCCGTTAGACCAGGTGGGGCATGACTTTGGGTACCAAAAGTCCAGCAGGACCACCCTCTCACTCTCCACCCTCCACCCCCACTCATCATCTCTTCCTTTTTTTTGTGGTGACATGTGAGTTTTTAGTATACCCTATTTTTGAAGCTATTGTGGGGTCATTTGATTTGCGTTTCCCTCATTTGATGAGTTCTGCTTCAATCATTCAGTAAAATGCCTTCTAAATTCTTCCTTTTCCCTGGAAATTTAATTTGTTTTTATTTTCTTTATGGTTGAATGGTATTGCCTTCTGTAGATGTAAAGCATTTTCAGTATCTCTACACACAACACTTTCACTATCTATTCATCTGTTGGAGGACATTAGGTTGTTTTCATTACCCAGCAATTGTAAATAGGATGTCAAAAAATATTGTTGAGCAAGTTTGTGTAGAGTATGATGTTGAGTACTTTGGACATATGTGGAGGAGTGGTGTAACTTGGTCTAAGGGTCAATCTATTTTAACTTTTTGAGAATTCTGCCCAGTGATTTCCTTAGTAGCTATAGTACTGGTTATGGAAAGACAATGAACAGTTCCTAGGCTCCTTTTAACACCATGTTCACACTCATCCCCTTCACTGTGACCCTGACTATGTTTCTCCTGCTCATCTTCTCCCTGTGGTGACATCTGAAGAGCATGCAGTACAGTGCCCAAGGGTCCAGAGATGTCAGCACGGTGGCCCACATAAAGGCTCTGCAGATGGTGGTCACCTTCCTGTTACTGTATGCCGTTTTTTCTCTGTCACTTCTTTTCCAGTTTTGTAACATTATATATAAGCAGAAAAATTCAGTTTCTCTGCTTTTCTGGGTTTATTGGGGTTTCTTTCCCTTCTGGCCACTCCTGTGTCTTGATTCTGGGAAACACTAAATTTAGACAGGCATTTATTTCCATGGTGTGGTGGCTGAGGTGTAGGCTCAGTGATGTGAAGACCTTAGTTTCCTAAAATGTAGATCATCTTTTGTATTTATAGGTATATTAATTCTTAATAAATTATTTTTGTATAAATTTCAACCTTCTGTACTTTACTTGTAGCATTATGAATTTGGTCAAATTTTGTGTAGATTAGGACTACTCTAACTGTTACAGCATTGGCAGAAATTATGGAAATATCTGTATTGTTCTACAATGATAAAAATGAATATAGACTAAATAAATATATGAACACATAATATTAGTAAAATTAAATTTTCTTTTTAGAATTAGACACTGTAATTTTAAAATGATTTATGTTAAATGTAATATTTATGTGTATATATATTTGTTTTTCGAGACAGGGTTTCTCTGTAGCTTTGGTGCCTGTCCCGGAACTAGCTCTTGTAGACCAGGTTGGCCTCGAACTCCCAGAGATCCGCCTCCCTCTGTCTCCCGAGTGCTGGGATTAAAGGCGTGTGCCACCACCGCCCGGCTATGTGTATATTTATTCATGTGGTATGTGTCCAATGACGTTAAATCTGTTGTAAGAATACTGTGAATCTTCAGAAAGAAATCCTTCATATTATTCAGTTTGTTTTATCATATTTTCCTCTTTTAACCTTGTTTATTTATTTATCTACTTATTGGAAAAATATTGAGTTTATTTTCTGTATGTCTTCCAGAGACAATTTGATGGGAATGCACATGTTATAAAATATGGATATGTGTAATATGGAGGATGATGATATAATACTTATACATGGCTCATTGACATTTGAAAATTTTAACTTATCTTTGAATATTGTATGAATAAATTCACTTATTGAAAAGAGGATAAAGGACTGAATTGGGAAACAGGAAAATTGTTCAGTGAGTAGTTGTTTGTTACTCTGTTGCTTAGGAAACAGTAAAAATAAAAAGTATGTATATATTCAGTGCTGAGAGAAATGCTGTTATTTGTAAAGTATCTACAGTTGAATAAATTTTTAAAGATGGAACTCTTGGAAGGGAGCCATTAGTTCTTCCCAGCCATTCAGCTAGCTTAGACCCTAAATAATCACAAATAAACTCTATAATTAAATTACTGCTTGGCCTGCTAGCTCTATCTTCTTATTGGCTATCTCTTACACATTAATTTAACCCATCTCCATTCATCTGTGTATCGCCACATTGCAGTGGCTTACCAGTAAAGTTTCGGCATGTCTGACTGGCTACTGCTCCATTGTATCTCTTTGACTCTGCCCTTTTCCTCCATGCTATAGGCCAAGCCACTTCTTTATTCATTAACCAATACAAGCAATACACAAACAGAAGGACCTCCCACACCATGGAACCTATGAATATGAAATGCTAACAGTCAAAGATGAAGTTCAATAAATGAAAAACTATATAAGAGTCAAAGTATATATTTCTTGGTGAAAATAGAGTAAATATCAATAAAAGATAAAATGCAAATTATGGCCAGGCAGTGGTGGCGCACGCCTTTAATCCCAGCACTTGGGAGGCAGAGGCAGGCAGATCTCTGGGAGTTCGAGACCAGCCTGGTCTACAGAGCTAGTTCCAGGACAGGCTCCAAAACCACAGAGAAACCCTGTCTCGACAAACCAGAAAAAAATGCAAATTATGTAATAATAACATTTCAAACAAAATACAATCCACAGGGCAATAAAATGGAATTACACAGAACAATTTTCACTAAAGAACAAATCTCAGAGAAATCTCACATTTTCAATACCAAGATGGAAGCCTGTCCAGTTTCCTTCTACTATGGCTTCTAAGGTACTAGGAATCAACAGAACACAGCATTTAGCAGGCTATTCTTTTTATCACCACTGCCAATAACTTATACAGAACACTTCTAGCAAGATTCTTATCTGCTAGTAGCTTTCACTTCATCAACACACTAGATATACTGCCATATCTAGACATTCACAGCAATGATTGTTTTTAATGGTGTCTTGTTCTCAGCCTTGGATTGTTGTGTGTGTGTGTGTGTGTGTGTGTACGTGTGTGTGTGTGTGTACGTGTGTGTATGTGTGTGCTTGTGTACTTCTTGACTAAATATAGTGAAGTTATAAGACATTAATTACCATCAGATAATTGTAGAGAAGAGGAATTTTCCAAGGAGATTGATGTAGGTGGGTCTTCTATCTGTTGTTTCATTGGTTAATTAATAAAGAAAACTGCCTGGCCTGATAGGTCAGAACATAGGTATGCGGGGAAGACAGAACAGAATGCTGGGAAGAAGGGAAGTGAGTTAGATGCTATAGCTCTCCTCTCCAAGATGGACACAGGATAAGATCCTTCCCGTTAAGCCACCACTTCGTGGTGCTACACAGATTATTACAAATGGGTTAATCAAGATGTGAGAATTAGCCAGTAAGAGGCTATAGCTAATGGACCAAGCAGTGTTTAAAAGAATACAGTTTCCATGTAATTATTTTTGGTAAATCTAGCCAGCGGCCAGGAGCCAGATGTCAGGAAGTGCCCCACAGCTCCTCACAACAGAATGGTGCCCAACATGGGTCTCGAACCCATGACCCTGATATTAAGACTCTCATGCTCTACTGACTGAGCTAGCTAGGCGGCCAGGAACTAGGCAGCAGGAATGCAGCCTGCAGCTCCTTACTGCAGGAGATCCTATAGACAACAAGACACCTTAGAAAGAAAAAACTCTATTAAATGAATCCAATTTATCTGCTGAAACAAAATCCTGGTGTTGAAAAACTATTCATGATATTATCTGAGGACTGAAAAAAATAACAAATCTTTGCAACTTTCAAAACTTTTAAAGCTTTGCTGCATAATATTCATACTTCATGAACTCAAATTTCAAAGATTCTAGACAAAGGAAAATGCTTGCAAAACAGTGAAAGATAGTATGCCTTTATTTGCATGCTAGTAAATGAGAATTCAGCTTTACCTCCAGGACTAGCAGATGAAGTTTGTGGCTTGTGGTGAGGTCATACAATGCATGGTTAGAGTTGTTTTGGGATAGCAGTTTTTTTTTTCTACGAAGCTAGCATTGAACTAAGCATTTATCTTGGTTAATATTGCTTTCTCACTTAACATGGTCTAGAGAAATCCACACTCTGCACTTCATCCCTCTTCTGTACTCAAGTCTACTTTCTGTTCAAGAAGCTCTGGAAGATGTGGTTCCACACAAAGGGTGACAAGTTCTCAGCATCACAGTCCACATATAGGGCCTGCAAATAGTGAGCTTCTGTCTCTTTAAATTTGAGTGCTATGACAGTCTGTGATTATTATGCAAAAGTGAAGGCAGATCATTTCAGTCACAGAATTAATCATGTTCAACTTAATGTTTATCTCCTCAAATACAGAAAAACCATCCTGGGAGGGGAAATCATGCCAATTCTGTTTATTCTTAGCACTGAAAAATAAAAACAAAATAGTAGTCAAAATATTTTATAGAATTAATAAATGGATGAATGAATGAGTGAATTATGAGAAGGTTGCAAAGAGGTCAACAAATAAACATGTTATGAAATCTGTGTGTAGTATGATTATTTTGTTTCTGTTTTCATTCGGTTCACTTTGAGGTTGCAAACTTATACAAACAGAAACATTTCTCAGAGCAAAAGCCTGGCTATTTACAATTTTAAGTGAAATGTTAATAGATTATTAAAGTGCCGGAAGTATTAACTGCAGCAAGCTGAGATTCCAAAGTAAATGCCTTTTGTGACAATATGGTAGTTTTTGAAAACCATGTAAAAGATTTTAATATGTTCTTGGATTCAGTTTGCCAGTATTTCATTGAGAAGTTTTGCATCCATTTTTCATGAGTGTGATTGGTATGTAATACTCTTCCTTGGTTGAGTCTTTGTGCCGTTTTGGTATCAGGGTAAATGTAGCCTCATAAAAAGAGTTTGACAATGATCCTTCTGTTTCTATTATGTGGAACACTTTGAGGAGTATAGATCTCTTCTTGAGAGTCCTGGCAGAATTCTGCACTAAAACCATCTGGCCCTTGGTGTTTTTGGTTAGGAGGTTTTTGATGACAGCTTCTATTTCCTCACAACTGATAGGTCTATTTAAATTGCTTGCCTGGTCTTGATTTGATTTTGGTATATGGTATCTATCGAAAAAATTGTCCATTTATTTTACATTTTCCAGTTTTGTGGAGTACAGGTTTTTGTATAAGACTCATCTAGGTCCTTGGGCAACATAGTAGATGGTGCCTGAACTGGCCTTGCCTCACTATCACACTGATGATTATCTTGAATATCACCATAGAGTCTTTGTCCTGCGACAAATGGAGATAGAGACAAAATCCCTCATTAGAGCAATGGACTGAGTCCCCAAGGTCCAGTTGAAGAGCAGAAAGAGGGAGAAGATGAGCAAGGAAGTCTGGACTGCGAGGGGTTGGTCATCCACTGAGACAGTGTGTCTGTTCTAATGGGAGCTCACCAAATCCAGCTGGACCAGGACTGAATGAGCATGTGATCAAACTGGACTGTCTGAATGTGTCTGTAAAAAGGGGTTGACTGAGAAGCCATTGATAAAGGCACTGGGACTTGTTTCTACTACATTTACTGGCTTTTTGGGACGCTAGTCTATTTTAGCGGAATATTAGTTCTTAATTAATTACTTTTTAATTAATTAATTAATTAATTAATTAATAAATTTCAACCTTCTGTACTTCATTTGTAGCATTGTATATTGTGTAGATTAGGTACTGCCCTATTACAGCCCTGATAGAAAATACAGAAGTACCTATGCTGTTATACATGAATAAATATGAATATGGAATAAATAAATGAACACATAACATTAGTAAAATATAATTTTTTCTAGATAATTAGTCATTTTGACACTTTTAAATGATTTATGTTAATATGTAAAATAAATGTTTATGTATTCATGTGGCCTGTGTTCAGTGATGCTAAATCTGTCATAAGGATTCTGTGAATCTTTAGAAGGAAACTATTCAAATCACTAGGTTGATTTTATCAACATTTTTCTCCTTGAATATTGTTTATTTATTTTTTTGAACATTGGAATACTGTTGAATATATTTTCACATGGCTCTCAGAGACAATTTGATAGGGTCACATATGTTATAAAATATGTACATTTGTAATAGGAGGAGGATGTTATAGTACTTATGGCTCATTGATGTTTGAAAATTTCAGACTATTTTTGAATATTTTTGAATAAATTCATTTTTTGAAAGGAGGTTTAAGGTCTGAATTGGGAAACAGGAAGATTGTGCAGTGAGTAGTTGTTTCTTATTCTGTTGCTTAGGTAGCAATAAGGAAAAAAAGTATATGTATGTATATATATATATGTAGTAAGAGCTGCGGGCCTCTTCCCACAGCCCGGCTCCTGGGGGCCTGCCTAGCTAATGCTCCGAAATAACGACACACAAACTGTATTCATATAAACAATGCTTGGCCCATTTCTATTAATGTGTGTAGCATCCCAAGGTGCACTTACCGGGAATATTCTAGCCTACGTCCATCCTGGGTCAGAACTTCATTGCATCTGCCCCTGGGAGCAGCGACAACGGCATCTGAGCTCACTTCCTCTTCCTCCCAGCATTCTGTTCTGTTTACTATACCCACCTATGTTCTAACCTATCAGGCCAAGCAGTTTCTTTATTTTATTAACCAATGACCTTCCTCCATCATATATATATATATATATATATACATATATATATATATGTATATATATATATATATTCAGTGTTAAGAGAAATGCTCTGCTTTGTAAAATATCTGCACTTGAATGAATTTTTTAGATGAAACTTATGAAAGTGTAATACTAACAGTCAAAGATGAAGTTCAGAATAAAAGAAAACCTTGATAAGAATCAAAGTATAGATTTCTTGGTGAAAGTAAATAGAGTAAATATCAATGAAGAGATAAAATGTAAATTGCATAATAGTAATATTTCAAACACAGTACAATCCACAAGACAATAACAATGGACATACAAAGCACAATTTTCACTAAAAAATAAATCTCAGAGAAATATCACATTTCCAGAGCCAAGATGGAAACCTGTCCACTTTCCTTCTACTATGCTCTCAAGGCACTGGGAAACCACAGAACACAGCGCTCAGTAGGCTTTTTTAGTACCACTGCAAATAACATACACAACATTTCTACCAAGATTCCTGTCTCTTAGTAGCTTTCACTCCATCAACACACTAGATTTACTGCCATACCTAGACAGTGGAATTCTAGCTCACTGATCATAGCTATGTTTTCTTGAGTGTTTTTTTTGTTCTCAGTCTTGAATTGGTGTGTGTGTGTGTGTGTGTGTGTGTGTGTGTGTGTGTGTGTGAGAGAGAGAGAGAGAGAGAGAGAGAGAGAGAGAGAGAGAGAGAGAGAGAG
>NW_004949144.1:148109-149039 GCF_000317375.1 Microtus ochrogaster
TCTACGTATGCTTCTAGATTGGATATAATGATGCTATAAAATGTTAATTACCAGCAGATAATTGTAGAGAAGAGGAATTTTCCAAGGAGATCCTATAGATAATAAGACACATTAGAAAGAAAAAAACTTCATTACATGAATCCAATTTATCTGCTGAAACAAAATCCTGATGTTGAAGAACCATTCTTGACATCACCTGAGGACTGAAGCTCATCCATCCCTGTATTCATCATTTCTTCTTCTTTTTTTTTAAATCTTTGTAACTTTAAAACTTTTAAAGCTTTGCTGCATGACATTCATATTTCATGAGCTCTAATTTCAAACAGGCTAGACAAAGGAAAATGCTTGCAAAACAATGAAAAAAAGTATGCCTTTATTTGCATGTTATTAAGTGAGAATTCAGCTTTACCTTCAGGACTAGTAGTTGAAGTCTGGGGCTGGTGGTAAGGTCATACAATGTATGTTTCTAATTGTTGTGGGCTAGTATTTTTTTTCCTGTGAAGTAGCACTGAACTAAGGGTTTGTCTTAGTTAATGGTGCGTTCCTTCTTAACATGGTCCACAGAATGTAAAGTCAGAATGACATTTAGATTGAAAAGTGTCTGTGTGTGTAAAAATTACGAAAAAAAGTATGTTGAAACAGAGCAAGGAGAAGTATATGGGAGAGTTCAGATGGAAGAAGGGGATGTAGAAATGATACAAATATGCTAAACTCTCAAAGGTAAATGAAAAAATGAACAAAATCGAAATAGGACTTTATTGTCCACCCAGAAACAGCATGCTAGAACTTTTTGTCAGGAGATTATTAATCATAAACAGTAACACAGTCTTAGTTACTATTTTTTTAATTCTTTTTTTTTATTGAGAAAAGGAAAAAAAAAACAAGTTTCCACCTCCTCCCAACCTCCCATTTCCCTCCCCCTCCTCCCAC
>NW_004949144.1:149220-149826 GCF_000317375.1 Microtus ochrogaster
TACACATTAGAGTACTACGCTGCGGTAAAAAACAATGACTTCTCGAATCTTGCAGTCTTAGTTACTATTGAGCATACTTTTCATCCAGTTAGTGTGAGAATGTTTGGTTTTGAAAAATCTGCCAATGTCTTTATAGCATTGAAAATGGCTTGGGTATTACTGGGAGAAAAAGATGTCCCTAAGTGATAGAATTTTTATTCCTTGAACTGTCTCCAGAATTGTTTCCCTTGGTACAGTTAACACAGTGCATTCAATTGTAGTTCATCTGGGTTCAAATAACGAGCACGTGAAGAAGGATGTCCTTAAAACTCCTGGTTGAAGCGATCCTTGTACCATCTGGTGTGCCAATAGCCTCAGGTGTTTTGTTTGTTCAAGGTGGCTAAAATCTCTAATTCTACATTTCCTTACCTGAAAAGGAGAGATAAGAATTTTCTCTGGTGATACATAGGGTTTTTGTTTTCTCTTTCCTTTATTTTTTTATTTTAAGAAAATTTTCTTAAAATATATTTTTTTTGACTGAGAGGATTTTTATATTTTCTTATGACCATAATACAAAATTGATCAAAATCAATTTCATAACTATCAAAACAGTATGACATCTTTGCA
>NW_004949144.1:152521-186366 GCF_000317375.1 Microtus ochrogaster
TATGAACACCTGATTTTCGATAAAGGAGCTAAAAGTTTACAATGGAAAAAAAGAGAGCATCTTCAACAAATTGTGCTGGCAAAACTGGTTGTCAATCTGCAGAAGAATGAAAATAGACCCATATCTATCACCATGCACAAAAATCAAGTCCAAATGGATTAAAATATATTCTTTAAAATTTCATGCGGTGTATTTAGAACAAATTATCTCCGTCCTTGAACTGCTCCCATAACTGTAAACTAGTAAAAACCAATGCATAGAAGTATGTCTTTATTTTGAAGACAGCATGTGAAAATTCAGTATTTCTTCCACGTCTACCAAATAAAGTTCAGGGTACTCCTTAAGGGCACATAATATCTGGAAGAATTCTAGCCTAACTGCCTTGGAAGTTCTAAAATTTTGGACACAAAATTATGGATCAAATCATTAGTGAATTGATATTTGATTGGCACTGTGTCTAGGTGCTCATGACAATGAATGCTATGCTGGAATGCTGACTTTAATCACAGAAGTCTCATAGTTTTGTTTGTACAGATAATGGGAACTGCATTCCCCTCATTCCATTCATGTGTCCTGATCCTAGTGAACAGGAAACTGAGTCAGTCTTTGCTTTCTGTGCTGTGTTGGATGAGGTGCAGTCTCAAAGAAACAAAACAGTCTTTTCCATAAAACGTATTGGGAATCAGCTTCTATATTCTAGAAAAAAAAACCAATTCATAGTTGTCACGTGTTAGAGATGACCAGGGTGGAGATCCTCTTTCAGGTGAAGGATTTGTTAGAGATGCAGATAGTATGGAGGTTTCTATTCAGAGAGAGACCACAAGCAAGGGCAAAACGTGGGTAATGTCTATCTCATAATAACAGGGTTAACTGTTTCCTTCTAAGTGTGGCAGGAATGGGAAAATACTATACCTTGTATGTGTGGATCTGAGATTAGCTGACACCACCTAACTACCTAGAGAGTGACATTATGCTTTCCTGGATTTCTGGCTTAGTAGGTGGGACAGAATGACATTCCTGGACAAAGGAGTTCCCCTAGAACATTAGTATGTGTTGTAACAGTTGTTACTTGTTTGTTCTGCACATCTTATATAGTGCTAATAAAGGACTATTCCCAAGAGATGGGGCAAACTGGGCTCTTGTGAGAGCTGTGAGGAGAAGAAGACAGCTTGCAGGGTGCAGTCACATGTCTTGTCAGGAGCACCAAAGGAATAGAGTCCATTATGGGTGTGGGATATAAAACAAAGACATCTTTTGCATAAATTTACACTTTAAAATTATTCAGGCGTCTGTAACTTTAAAGATCTAGAAGATTCTGTGTAGATTAACAACTATTCAAAAATTTTGTATCTTAACAGACAAGGTGCAAGCAACTTTTTTGTTGTACAAAGATGTATTCGTATATTTGAACCACTTAAGTATAAGAACTGGCATCTCTATTTATCAGTCATTAAACTTTTAAAGATTTTAAAATGATCAATGAGTAACAAGTGAGATGTATATATGGATGCATTCAAGTGAGGCACTTAAAAAGGAAAACAGTAATTGTGTCAGTAAATGAATGACCTTTATTCTCTAAAGAGGTCATGTAATAAAGTATAAAATATAGACTCGGACATAAGGTATACTTAACCCATTTTTTCCGACATAAGATCGATTTAGAAAACCTAAGAAGTAATTGTGGGCCAACTACAAAGCAATTTTTCCTTTTGAAATACTTCATTCCACTTTTAACTGGTTCTTGGGATGAAATTGATTCCTAAATATACAAGTCATCTCTGTACACATATACCAGAAGACCTGCGAGCTGCACACACACACACACACACACACACTCACACACAACAATAACGATGACGACAACAACAACAACAACAATTGAGAAATAAAAATGCGTTAAGTTTATCTCAAGCTTCCTATGTATTATTAAAATGGCCAATCAAGAATTCTTGAAACATGTTTATCACTGGGAATTTTTATTTAGTTCTTATGTATATATTATAATAATTTTAGTTTTTATGTTCATAATTGTCAAACGTGCCTATGATAGTGTCTTTGTCAAATATCACAGCAGGAATTTGGTTGTAATATTCTCTTTTATGTAATTATGTACCTGAAATTTTCTGAGGTGACCAAAAAACCAAGTTAGCATAGGCATGAAAATTTAGACTAATGTAGAATTAATTAACACAAATGTCATACATGTATATTATTAGCACAATGTTCAGGCAAAAATACATAAACTTAATCAAATAAGTGAATTAGTTGAAATAATTTTGGTCAAAGAAGGAAACTTATATAGTTTAGCAGGCCATTTTCACACCCAAATCCCTTCAGACTGTTGAGCTTATGTTTGGCCTACATTTTATCTTCAGTAAAGCTTTTTAAACTTTTAAATTAAAGAAATAAAATTTGAACATATTTCTGTATGTTTTCTAGAGATAATTTTATGAGAAACCGATGATTTCAAATGGGAATAGAGAAATAGACATCCACTAATGGAAGACGTTATGTTATTAATTTATTGGTCATTTGTCTACTCACAATGGTGGAATGCTGTTTCTCATGTATAGAAAACAACCTTCCTTGATGATAATTAGAGCAATAATCTCTTCAGAGTAGGCCCTCCTTTAAATCCATTTATTTAAATTTAAATAAATTCTTCAGTATCCAGAAGAAGATGCTCACAGCCACATTTGAAATCTGGTGGAAAAACACAGAAAAAAATGGGAAGTCTTTATGCTTAATTTAAGCCTTGCCATTTCTTTCTGTGATACTTGATAACTATTTAATTTATACAGACAGCTCAGGTATGATGTTTGTTTAATACCTCGGAATCTGTCTTACTCATTTTTCTTGTTTTTATGACAAAATACCTGGCAAAAGAATTTTAGGGACGAAATAGAAATGTTTTAACTGACAGTTTGAAGGTGCACCTTATGTTAGAGAATGCAGGACAATGGAACAATCAGGGAAATGGTCATGTTGTGTCTGGAGTCAGAAAGCAGAGATAAATGCTGCTGCTCTGACGACTTTCTCATTTTCTAGGTCAGGAACTCAATTCATGGATGTCATGACTCACAGTAAAAGTGAGATTCCCCACCACAATTAACTAATGCAGAATGTGTCTCTTACACATGCCCAGAGGTTTGTCTTCTGGCAATTTTAGATCCTGAGAAAATTATGGTTAATATCAAACTTCACATAAACATCTTTTTAGTAAAATATGAAAGAAGTTTTGTGCCTAAAGCTCATTCTTGTCTTTTGCAGATACAAAATCATATCACCTGTAATAATTATTTATGTGGATATCTAGCTAAACAATACTCCAAAGTATCTATATTTTTTGCTTATTTTATTTTTTTATTTCATTTTATAAAGTAGCTTAAACATGCAACTTGTTAAGTACTTTAAACAATTGCTAAGAGAGGGAACTGCTTCAGCCATCAGCAGGACGTTCTGGGAGCTGTAGTGATGGAACTCTTATGAGTTGTCACTCAGGCTGTGTAGGACTTGGCTTTCTGGGATAAAGCTGCCATTATGTGTCATTGTTATTGTAAGGAACCCTTACCCATGTCCCTGCAAGTAATCATAATAAAATAATTGGTTCACTGAACTAGACTTGAGTAGAGTCATTTCTTGTGCTGTTGTGGGTGCCTTTCCTGGAGTAAGTAGACATCTGTTGACATCTCCCTAGGAAACATCAGGGAAGAGGTTATACTGCAAAACACTAACCCTACTGAAGTCAAAGTCAAATTCAGACAATGTCTACAAAATTATGGCTGTAAAAAGTATATTCACATGAGAAATCTTTTTAGAAATTTGTACCCTGGAAGGTTACTGATTGATACTCCTTAATGCTGAAGAAGGTAAATATAAACTCAATTTGTACTCAAGATTTGGTCTTATACATTCACTTAAGGACTGTCATTGCATATCAAAAACAATGTAAGTGTTGATGCTATACTGCTGAAAGTGTCCAAACAGAATTTATTGATACGGTTAGGTATAAATGAAACCATCGGGTAAAACTGTAATGTAATGCAATCAGTGTCCATAAGACAAGGGGATAGATAGGAGAAGTCTATAGACATAGAGGGAAGTATGTTAGCTTACAGAGGAAGGCCTTGTGAGAAGGTGATTTGCTATAGTCCTTCATTCTCTGTGGGCATCTATAGCTGTAGAAATAGAGTCTTACCTTCAGAATTGAGAGTCAACCAAGGACAAGAACAATATCCTATATTTTTGAGGGAGGGTTTTGTAGACACCTATAAGCAACAATCTGCCCATTTATAGCCCTGGGTTTTATATATATACACATATACAAAAATATATATATATATGAATGTGTGTGAATATATATGATGTATGTATGTATAATACTTATAACTTATACACATGTATGTGTTTGTGTGCATATACCCTTATATTAGCTTATGTAATTTTAAGTAAATATGGAAGAATATTATTCCCTATTGCTTTTTGAAGGATATCCTTGGTGACACAAGATATTCACTAGAAAATAAAAACTAAGCCGGGCGGTGGTGTCTCATGCCTTTAATCCCAGCACTCGGGAGGCAGAGGCAGGCAGATTTCTGGGAGTTCGAGGCCAGCCTGGTCTACAGAGCTAGTTCCGAGACAGGCACCAAAGCTACAGAGAAACCTTGTCTCGAAAAAACCAGAGAGAGAGAGAGAGAGAGAGAGAGAGAGAGAGAGAGAGAGAGAGAGAGAGAGAGAGAAGAAAACTAGATATTTGAGGTCTCACACAGAATAATGATCAAAATTTTCATATACTGTGCCACTCAAACAGTGACTGAATATATAAACACATGACTTAAACCTTTGCTGACGACCTGTGCTTGGATGGGAGACTATGCTTGTTCTGCAGTTCTGTTTTCGCTGATGTGTCTCTTGAATATGGGTTACTACTCTCTTGAAGGAGTGCTTACATTAATTCAGTAGGAGTTTGGGCTCTTTTCCTACAACTGTGTCAGAGACATTCAAAGCAACCTTGCTGCTATTAATATAGCAGTTTTGCATCTGAGAAAAACAACTTGGTCTACAGAGTTCAGCAGCTACAGCTATTCCAGTAGAATTTCAAATATTTTCTGTCCAGTGGAAGGTGGAGAGGAGGGGTTCAGGGAAGCTCCTGGGCTGGAGTTACTGCCTCCCATGAATACAAGCTTTGTCACTTTTCCTAAAGGCCTTGAAGCTTTTGCGCTAGCACTTGCTCCACACTGCCTCACCCTCAATGTGTTTTGCATTTGTCTTCTGCCTTTTTGTTATGGGGAAATAGCCATCCTGTGAGGACCTTTCTGTGTTCATGTATGTTAATGTTTCTGTTCTAGAAATTTTGTCACTTTCTTTGTTCACTATTGCTCCAATTTCCAACTACATCCCATCTTTCACATGCAATAACTTATAGTTTTCCCTACAATCTAAACATTTTTGTTAGTGTTATGTTGATACAGAAATTCACCAACTAGCCCAGTTTCCTTCAGTGCTGAGCCACGTATACAAGTGTGCTCCATTAGACAAGTTTACTAAAGTTTTGACACATGTTTTTCTGCTTTCTTATTTTGATTTTTCTCTTTTGTGTTATTGCTTCTTTGACTATACATTAGGTCTTAAAGATTCTGAACTACTTTTCCTTCATTCCCTGTCTTGCCTGGGTTATGAATTGTTCTTTATATGTCTTGATGCCCACAGTGATATTACAGGAGCAAATGGTCAGTGAAAACTGGAGAGAAATGAATAGTGCCTAGTGCTCATACTGGTGAAGAAATCAGACACATTAACATAGGTAGGAGACATGGATAATGAAAAAGATTCTTGTGCAAATGAATTCATGTAAATTTATTGTCTGTTTTGTAACAGAACATGAATTACTCTATATTTATATACATGTTTGAATAAGATAAGTTTTTGGAATATTTACATTAATATTGTATTGATTAAAAATTAAAGCAATTTTATACCATCTAACAACTATTATATTACTGATTAGTTATGATTATAACTGAAATGTGCAATAAATTTTAAGCACATGATAAACCTGAATTATTTATGTCAGAAATGAAAGGGATTATGATCTACATAAATGCATATTTATTGAACTGGTATATATTAGTATATGGATATGTATGCATGCATATATGATTGTCTAAAAAGTAAAATTATTAATTGTGTCAGTGCCAGTATTTGAAGCATAACTATGTAAGATTATTAGGTAATTGTTTGCTCGTAGAAAGAACTTTGGAAAATATGTATAGGTGCATAACTGGCTTCATTTTGAAATATTTAATGGAACTTTTGTTGCATAGAAGTTAAGATACTTTGCTTTTTTATGTGAGTTAGAATTTTATAATTTTTCTTGTCAGAAATTAAATGATTAAAATTTAATATGTGAATAGTCAAAACAATGAAAATAAATTTATTTGTTTTGATGACAGTACATAAGAAATCTGCTTTCTTCAGCATCAACTAGGAAGACTCCAATCCATTTTGTGTAAGGTATGAAGCATTTGGATGAAGCTCAGCTGAGTTTTCCTGCAAAGTGTAAAATTTTTGAGAAGACTACTATAAACCTTTTCATTAGTAAATCTTGATGATTACTTGACATTGTACATACGAGTACATTTAATTTGTGTGTTATAAATTCTCAAGAATCAGTTAGACATACATCAAAAGAATGTATTCAGGAATATTTGACACTATAGTGGAATTCTGAACATCGTCTTGGAAACAATGAATGGTGTCCTACATTACATATTATTAACTACTTTAAGTGTGGAATTTCTAATAGGAAATTTAGGAAATGCATTCACAGTTTTGGTGAACATTATGGACTGGTTAAAGTGGAGAAAGATATGTTTCATAGATCAAATCTTGACTACTCTGGCAATTTCCAGAGTTGCTTTACTCTTTTCACTAACTGCAGGTATATTTGTATCTGAACAATACCCAGACATAATAATAACTAGAAGAATTATGATACAAATTTTTATTTTCTGGACAGTAACCAATCATTTCAGTATCTGGCTTGCTACTTGTCTCAGCATCTTCTATTTTCTCAAGATAGCCAATTTTTCAAACTCTATTTTTCTTCATCTAAAGTGGAGAGTAAAAAAAATAGTTTTAGGGATACTGTTGGCCTCTCTGTTCATCTTGGTTTTAAACATTTTAGTTGTAAACATACATATTGATCTCCAGATTGACAGAATTGAAGCCAATACATTCTACAGAGTTATTTCAAGAAACTATTCTCAAGCTCCAAAGCACATTATACACACCAACACTATGTTCACACTCATCCCCTTTACCGTGACCCTGACTGTGTTTCTCCTGCTCATCTTCTCCCTGTGGCAACATCTGAAGAGCACGCAGTACATTGCCAAAAGCTCCAGAGATGTCAGCAAAGCAGCACACATAAAGGCCCTGCAAATGGTGGTCACCTTTCTGTTACTGTACAGTATTTATTTCCTGTTATTTCTTTTGCAGTTTTGTAACATTAAGTATGAGCTGAAAAGTTCAGTTTCTCTGCTTTTCTGTGTTACTGAAGTTGCTTTCCCTTCTGGCCACTCCTATGTCTTGATTCTGGGAAATACTAAGCTTAGACAGGCATTTATTTCCATGGTGTGGTGGCTGAGGTGCAGGCTCAGCATTGTGGATCCCTCAGTTTCCTAAAATGTAAATCATCCTTTGTATTTTAGATTATATTAGTTCTTAATAAGTTATTTTTGTATAAATCTCAACCTTCTGTACTTTATTTGTAGCATTTTGAATTGTGTAGATTAGGTATTACACTAAATATTATAGCCTTGGCAGAAAATATGGAAATATTTATGGTGTTCTACAAGAATAAATATGAATATGAACTAAATATATAATATTAGCAAAGTATATTTTTTCTACATAGAGTTAATCACTTTGACATTTTTAACGATTTTTGTTAACATGTAAAATACATGTGTGTGTATGTATTCATGTGGCCTATGTTCGGTGATGCTAAATCTGTCATAAGGATTCTGTGAATCTTTAGAAGGAAACCCTTCAGATTACTAGGTGAGTTTTTATCAACATTTTTCTCTTTGGATATTGTTTATTTATTTGTTTGCACATTGAAAAATGTTGAATATATTTTCTGTATGTCTTTCAGATCCAATTTTATGGGGGAATATATGTTTTAAAATGTGTACATGTGTAACAATAGGAGGATGTTATAGTACTTATATATGGCTCATTGACATTTAAAAATTTCAGACAACTTTTTCAATATTGTTGAATAAATTCGTTTTTTGAATGGAGGTTAGCTGACTGAATTGGAAAACAGAAACATTGTACAGTCTACAGTTGTCTGTTATTCTGTTCCTTAGGAAACATAAGAAAATCATTTAGAGCTAAGAGAACTACTTTGTAAAATATATGCAGTTGCATGAAATTTATGACTGTGTAATACTAACAGTCAAAGATAAAGCTTAGGAAAAGAAAAAAAGATAAAAGATAAAGTATAGATTTCTTGGTGAGTATAAAAGATATAGTAAATGTCAATGAGAGATAAAATGTAAATTGCATAATTTTAACATTTAAAACACAATACAATCCTCAGGGCAAATAAAAAAATGGATGCACACAGCACAGTTTTCACTAAAAAACAAATCAGCGTAATTTCACATTTTCAGTGAAGATGGAAGCCTGTCTACTTTCCTTTTACTATGCTGTCAAGGCACTGGGACACTGCAAAACATGACACCAAGTAGGCTTTTTTTAAACACTACTTCAGATAACTTATAGAGAACAATTCTAGCAAGATTCATGTCTGTTAGGAACTTTCCCTTCATCAGCACACTAGATTTATTGCCATACCTAGATAGTGTAATTCTATCTCAATAATAATAATATCTATGTTTCCTTGAATGGTGTCTTGTTCTCAGCCTTGGTTGGTGTGTGTATGTTTGTGTGTGTGTGTGTCTGTGTGTGTGTGTCTGTGTCTATGTGTGCTTCTTGTTTGAATACAATGATGCTATAAGACATGAATTACTAGCAGATAATTGTAGAGAAGAGTGTTTTTCCAAGGAGATTCTATAGACAACAAGACATATTAGGAAGAAAAAACTTTATTACACGAATCCAATTTATCTGCTGAAACAAATTCACGATATCACCTGAGGACTGAAGCTCACCCATCCTTGCATTCATCTTTCTTTTTTTTAATACTTTGTAACTTTAAAACTTTTAAAGCTTTGCCAAAGAACATTCATACTTCATGAACTCAAATTTCAAAGAGGCTAGACAAAGGAAAATGCTTGCAAAAAGTGAAAAAGACTATGCCTTCATTTGCATGCTAGTAAATCAGAATTCAGCTTTGCCTTCACGACCAGAGATTGAACTTGTGGTGAGGACATAGAGTGCATGATTCATGTTGTTTAGGGATAGTAGTATTTATTTACATGAAACTATCATTGAACTAAGGGTTTGTCTTAGTTAATGTTGTAGTCCTCCTTAACAAGGTCCACAGAATGTACAAGCCAGTAGAAAGTCATTTAGACTGAAAGGTTTGTTTGTGTGTGTGTGTGTAAAAAATTATAAAAAAAATTCATGAATTTGAAAGAGAGCAAGGAGAAGTATATGAGTGGTGTGAGAGAATTGTCTGCATTCTGTCTATTATGTTTTAAATAAACTCTGATTGGCCAATAGCCCAGGCAGGAAGTATAGGCGAGACAACCAGACAGGAAGTAGAGGCGGGGCAATGAAACAAGAGTATTCTGGGAAGAATGAAGCAAGAGATGACTTACTCCACTGAAAAAGGTACTGAGTCATGTGGCTAACATAGACTAGAATAATGGGCTAACATAAGTTAAAAGAGATAACATGAAGCCTGAGCTAATGGGCCAATAAGTTTTATAACTTATGGAGACCTCTGTGTGATTTCTTTGGGGCTTAATGGCTATGGAAACTGGGCAGGACAGAAACCCCAATGAGCAGGCCCTCATGTTACAGAATGGCACCCAACGTGGATGATGTTACATATGGGAGAATTCAGACGGAGGAAATGGACATAGAAATGATACAAATACACTAAACTCTCAACGGTAAATGAAAAAAATAAACAAAAAAGGAAATAGGACTTCACTGTCGACCCAGAAACAGTATTGCTAGAACTTTTTGTGAGGAGATTATTAATCATAACCAGTAACACAGGCTTAGTTACTATTGAGTAGGCTTTTCACCCAGTTGGTGTGAGAATATTTGGTTTTGGAAAATCTGCCAATGTCTTTATAGCATTTGAAAATGATTTGGGTATTACTGGGAGAAAAATATGTTCCTAGTGATAGAATTCTTACTCCTTGAACTGTATCTAGAATTGTTTTCTTGGGTAAAGGTAACACATTTATTTTAGAGGTGAGAAAGCCCCAGTTTTTGTTCTGTACATATGGGCAGGTGAGGGTTCCTATATTCATTGTCATTTATCACAAGGAGAAGCTTCTCTGATGGGGGGGTTAAATATGCTATGATATATGGATATAGTAACAAGTCATTAGAGTGTTTAAAGTCATTTGTTAGTTCTTTGAAAGTTTAATAAAATGTATTTGGATATAGCAATAAGTCATTGTGTGTCTTTAAGCTTATTTGTTAGTTCTTTGAAAGCTTAATACATGTATTTTGATCATATTTAGCTTTTCCCAATTCTTCTCAGCCCTCCTCCTTATATCCTCTATCCACCTCACTTTATATTCTTCCTCATTTCTGAGGAAATGATTTATCATGTTGCTCTATAGATGAAATATATGGGAGGAGTTCCTGATGTCATTGCTATCTTGTCTGGACAAGTCTGGTGGTCCTAGAAACTGCTTACAGTTCAAGTGGAACACTTGGCATTTCTTGTGCAGAGCAGAAGATGCAGAGGAGGAGCTCCGGGGTACCCATTAGGGTGGTATGAGTTGCTTTCTCCTGGTGGACACAAGTTTCGTTACTTTAAAGAAGACCTTTCATTTCCAGTATTAGCCTCCTCTCCACACTGCCCCACCCCTGGAATGTTTTGCATTTCTCTGTGTCCTTTCTCTTTATTGTTGTATGGAATGAGCCATGTCAGGAGGATGTTTCTGTGTCTGTAATGATGGTATGCTCACTCTTCTATTCTGAAGATGGATTCCCTAAATTTACAGAGGAATGTTGGGTGAATATTCAGGCACTCAGTTGTTTTTGTCACTACTCACAAATTTTCAAAGTCTCTTCCTTGCACTTCTTGCTTACTCAGTTAATATTATTTCCTTCTTGGGTCTCTGAGGTAGTTGATGGCTAGACAGTTGTAGTTTTTCTTGTTTATGAGACTCAGAAAAGATATTCACTAAAGAAATATAAAATGAGTATGGCTGAGAGATATCAAAAAATAGTTTTGGATGGTTATGATAGGAAGTAAATTAGGTAGAAGACTTTGGACTCACCAAGATAGAATAGATATCAAGTATTTTCTCTGAATTTGCCAAATGCAATTGGATTATACACTGTTGGTGTACTTATACATTGTATATAGCTATTGTAGTTATTGCATATAGTTTTTCTTCTATTAGTTATAGCCTTCATTCTTTAATTTAGACAAAAATGGGAAGTATAGTGATATTTTATTTGTGTTTTAATAAATAAATCATTTCTGAAGAGTGAAAAGCCAGTCACACTAGTCAGTCATACAGGCCAAGCAGTTGTGACACACACCTTTAGTCCTAGCAGCCACACTAGTTAGCCATAGAGGCTGGGGAGTTGGTGGTGCATGCCTTTCATTCCAACACTAGAGACAAATATAAAGTGGTATGAGACAGGAACTCTCTTTTCAGTCTGTAGATTTCATAGAGATTGTCTGCTTTGCATCTCTGAACTTCAGGTAAGTTTTATTTATTAAAATAGAATAAATATCACTACATTGATTCATTTCCTGCTTGTCTAGATCATGCTTCATCCTTAAAGCTTGTGATGGAGCAGATATATGTAATGTGAGGGGCTTGTTGGGGTTTTTGTCTACCCAGTTCCCACAGCTGGCATATCCCAAAGAAAATCACACAGAAGTGTAAGTACATTGATATAATTTAATTGGCCCATTAGCTCAGGCTTTGTATTAGCTCTCATAATTTATATTAAACCATTATTCTTATCTATGTTAGCCACATGGGTCTGACCTTTCTCAGCAGGGCAGGTCACATGCTGCTTCTTTGGTGGTCTGGACAAGACTGGGGAGCAATGGACTTCCTCCTTCCCAGCATTCTTTCTGTCTGGTTGACCCAACTATACTTCCTACCTGACCAATCAGCATTTATTTAAAACATGGTTGACAGAATATAGATAATTCTCCCACACCACTACCCCCTGTTTTTTTTTTAAACAAAGGAAAATATTCATAGTCCATTTTTTTTGGGAATGTGGGCATAGTATTCCAGGCTACTTCTGGCTGGTTGGGGGCACTGATAATCTTATGGGGACCTAAAGAAAACTTATAGTTATGATCAAGTCCTGACTGGAGTATTCTGTGAAGATTGATCATCTCAGGCAGCATCTTGAATCCATTCTGGATATAGAACTCTGATATCTGGGTCATCTGTTTCTGCCAGAGATTTCTCAGGTGGTCTTCCTGATTTTTCTTAACTCAGAATGAATTCACAACCTCTCATTTCCTGTGGGAACAAAAGCAAAATCTCTTCTCTAAAGTAACATACCTTTTGACTACAATTTTGAAGTCAAGGTATTTCAAAATACTTATCTTGGATTAATTCAACAGCATTTATAAACAAATATCTTTTAGCAGCGGTTGCTCCTTCCTCAGCATGCAAAAAATTCAAAGAGAATAACATACTATATCAAGATTCTCTGTGTATTTTTTATCTTTACGTGGCTTTAGTTTAACCTCTATTTCTTTTATTTTTACTTTTTCCTTTTTGAGACAGGGTTTCTATGTATCTTTGTCCTGGAATTCACTCTCTAGACCAGGCTGTCCTTGAATTCATAGAGATCTGCCTGTATCTGCCCTCCCAGTGTTAGGATTAAAGGTGTCTACCACCACATGTTGAATTTACAGAGGTCTGTCTGCCTCTACCTCCCAAGCTGTAGGATTAAGGGCATGTGTGACCACATCTTGAACTCACAGAGATCTGTCTGCCTCTGCCTCCCAGGCA
Source organism: Microtus ochrogaster (assembly GCF_000317375.1). NCBI lineage: Eukaryota > Metazoa > Chordata > Mammalia > Rodentia > Cricetidae > Microtus > Microtus ochrogaster. Next base: position 165,682 of record NW_004949144.1, read on the forward strand.
TTGGGATTAAAGTTGTGTACCATTACACCCAACTACTCTCTTTCTTTCTCTTTTATTTTAAGGGCTTTAACCTTTTTTTTAAGCCTGCATATATTTTTAACACACTGTAAAACATTTACAGGTTTTATTCCTCTTTGAATCCATCTTTACTGTATAGCTCTCTTTTTCTGACCACATGAGTCTTTAATATGCCAAGCAATATAGAGAGGATTAAAGCCATGGCTTTGATGACCAGATGCAACCCATTCCTTAGCTTTCTGTGATTCCAGCCTCATAGCAGAGGTACCTGCTGTAGCCATTTTTATTGCCACAACTCTATGGCACTTCAAGGTCCCTGCCAGCAAGCAAGCTGCAACAGTGTGTTCACAAACCACACTCAAATGCTCCATAGTTGGACTGCCTGCCTGAAAGAGTCAGAGTTCGCCCTGGCATGGCAGTCCAGAAAGCTGGTATGGCATTTTAAAATGGTGCAGCTTTTTTTCTGCTATGGCTGAAAACCAAAAACCATGTGGTCAGCTTTTATCAATACCATTTAAGTGTTTTGTGGCAAGACCTCTTAAAGAGCTGCAAGGTTTTGTAGCTAAAGCTGACTCAGGAAGCCTCTCTTAAATGGCAGTGCTTCCTTGCCTCTAGTAAGCAAAGAAGACATGAGAAATTGCTGCTACCAAGAAAACATGCTTTGCTCTATTCTTTCCCAAGCTTTCTCAGGCTTTCTGTGGATACAGTTGTCCCACGTTGGGCACCGGATACTGGTGCAAAGTAGAGAGAAATTGTTCTATCTGAAGGTCCTAGGTGCTAGGGGTGGCAAATGTACTAACAAAGAGAGATACAAAGAATAGGAAAGATCCTTGGTGTGTGTATAAATTCACTAAATTTCTTCGTTTGGTAGCATGAAAGGACAATCTCCAAATTTGCTCATATACAGAGATAAACAAATCACAACTTTTGAGAATATTTATATTCTTATTACATCATATATATTGGAAACTATTTGGTACAGCATCTTGACAACTATAGCAGTAGAAGCATAAGTTACTTGCCCAAAATTGTAATGGTAAAACAGATTTATTGAATAGTGAGTCAATGGTTTTTGTATGTTTTTCTACTTGAGGGTAGAATTGTGTGTGTGCATGCAAAATGTAAGATGGTTATTATTCTTAGTACATAATATTTTACAGACAGTGATATCTATGAGACTTTTAGGCAAGTTTGACAGCTTTCTATAAGAGCTTTGGGAAATCTATGTAATTCTCTGGACAAACATGACTTTGATTTAATTAGTGTACTTCATCTATGTGCCAGTCTTGATTTGGTTAATATCTATGAGTTAAAATTTCTTAATGTTGCTTGTCCAGAAACCAAATATCTAGACTAAAATATGTATGAAGAAAACTAGTAAAAACCAATGCATATCAGTGTATTTTTATGACAACACATGAAAATTCAGTGTTTCTTCCACATCTATGAAATAGACTTTAGGGTTCCCCTTGTAAGTCACATAATATCTGGATATACTCTAACATAGCTGCCTTGGAACTTCTAAAATTTTGTGCGGAAAAATATGGACCAAATCAGCAGTGACTTGATATTTACTTGGTACTGGGTATAGGGGCTCATGACAATGAATACTGTGAGAGTTCAAGAATTTCACAGCATTATAGAGGACTGATTAACACATCTTCATCTGTGTACCATGGGCTAAAACATCCTAGTGACAATGAGTTATATCCTACATGCCACATTAGCATTTAGTCTAAGTGTGGAATTTATAATAGGAAATGCATTGATGGCTCTGGTGAACATCATGGACTGAGTAAATATAAGAAAGATTTCTTCAGTGGATCAGACCCTCACTGCTCTGGCCATCTCTAGATTCACTCTGCTCAGGTAATTAATTACACATGTATTGGTTTCATCCATCTATACAACTTTGATGATATCTGAAAAAAATAATGAGAATTATCAAAATATTCTGGACAGTGACCAATCATTTCAGCATCTGGTTTGCTACCTGTCTCAGCATCTTTTATTTTCTCAAGATAGCTAATTTTTTGTAGTGATGAGGCAAGCAGGCCTGCTTTTTGTCCTTCCCAGCTCCTGCATGGCTAGCTTTACGCCTGAAATAACAACACACAAATTGTATTCATTTAAACACTGCCTGGCCCATTAGTTCCAGCCTCTTATTGGCTAGTTCTCAAATCTTGCTTTAACCCATTTTTAATAATCTGTGTGTAGCACCACAAGGTGTTGGCTTCCTGGGAAGAATCTTAACCTGCATCCATCTTGGAGAGGAGAGCTATAGCGTCTAACTCACTTCTCTTCTTCCCAGAATTCTGTTCTGTTTACTCCACCTCCCTAATTTTCTGTCCTATCAAAGGGCCAAGGCAGTTTTCTTTATTAACCAATGAAAGTAACATATAGACAGATGACACTCCTGCATCATTTCTCCTTTTTCTGTTTAAACAAAAAAGAATATCTACAGAGTGGTGCCCAACATGACCAACTATATCCACTTAAAAACCTGAGAGAGCTTAATTTTAAATACAAAAACAGAGTTTAACACAGCTTTTTGCTGTTTGCTAGGGCGTGCTGTAGAGAAATTTCCATGACTCAGTAGCCGCAACAGGAAAAAAGCAGCAGTTTTAAAATGCCACTTCCTGGGCTGTGACACCATGCAATCTCTGTCTGCCTCCTGCAGAAGACAGAGTTTTGGAATGGAGCATTTGGAGTAAAGTGCTCCAGCTTGCTTGATGGCAATGTTGACTGCTGTGTGCCTGGAACTGTGTGTGGCTCAGGGTCACCAAATGGCTCTGAGGCAGGTGTGGCTCAGCTCCTCCATGCTGAACTGTGCTGGTCTCAGGCAGGAACTATCGTAATTATCCTAATAACAGCACAATTAAGGTTTAGACTGGCAGCAAACAGGTGGTACCGTATTACCTCTACATGGCACAACTTAAGTTTTTAAGAAGTGCTTAACATTTTTAGAAATGCTCCTGGATAATAAAGAATTACAGATTCACAATAGGACAGATTCAGACATAAAAAATCCTGTAAATGGGTCACAGTGTTAGGTGAGTGTACGTAGGCTTGGGAGAGAGAAGAAAAAGAAAAAGTTAATGGCTAAAAAGAGGGTAAAGTCTTTAAAGAGATAGAGTACAGATAGTTGTAGATTAAAAGAAACAAAGGAAAATAAGCCACATAAAAATGGAAAATTCACAAAGAGTCTGGATTCTTTGTATTATTGTGTTTTCTTTGAATCTTTGACTGTAAAGGAGCTAAGTACAGAGAGAAATTTCATTATATGGGCTACCAAGCTAGACCAGAATGGATATCATAAGAAAATGACTTCAGAATCTGGATCTAAGAACATGATGCTTTGGAAAAGAGGGTCTTTTTTTTTTTTGTTTTCACAAAGGATGAGACCCTGTGGATTGCTTCTATTCCAATATGATATGATAAACCATGCCCTCTTGAAAGGTCACCATGAACACCTTACTTCACCCAACAGGCTATACCATGAAAGACCTAAATAATAGTGCCCCTATACAGCAGGAAGCAGTTTGGAGAAAATAACTGCACCCATATTCCCAAATATTGTTTATAAATGTTCTTTTACACTAAAGGGGATATGATATAGATATGAATAATTTGCATTGATAAAAATTTTACTAGATTAATATAAACTTAAGGTCAATTTTGGTATATGTATATGTATTTCTAATTTTGATTAAGGTATTGTGATAGTGTAATGTAATTAAAAATGTAATGTACAATTAGGAAATATAGGTTGTTAATGAATAATCATTGATAATAGTCAAGCTTGTAGTCATGTTAGTTAGATTTTCTAGATATGCATAGATATATTTCAGATAGACGTTCCTCATATCTTTCAAAGACTACAGAATATGGCATTTAATGTTTTAATAACTTAGGGCTTTTCATAACAATGAGACATGTCTGTTCCTGGCAACACCAATCTACTTTGAGAGGAAGATGGGCATTGAAGAGGCTCCTTATGGAGTTTGATAGCCATTTGGGCAAGAAACTGCTCTTGCCTGGACAGTTGCATAAACTGGACACAACGAACCCACAGAGACAGGACTGCTGAACTTGCCTAAAGGTGAGATGATTCTTTGGGGTTCCTGATTCATGAAAGAGTCTGTGATACATTCTGCAGGACATAGCACAAAGTGACTGAACTGTCTTTGAAATTTCCTGCTTCATGGAAATGTCTGCTGGATACTATGGGCCTGTAGGCTGAAGATGGATGCCCCAACTGTACAGAGGAACTTTGGGTGACTGTCCAGGCAGCGAGATGTCTGTGTGATTTCTAGAGTTTGGAAGTTGCTTATTTCTTGTTTACTTAGGTAATATTATATCCTTCTGGAGTGTTTGATGGAGTTGAAGAATAGATAGATATAGTTTTCCTTAGTTATGATCAAAGATAAAATAGATATAAATATTGTAACTGTAATTCTTGCTTGATAACTGTTTTATTATATGTAATTTTACTATGTTAAAGTTAAAGCCTTTCTGTTTTGTTTAAACAGAAAAAGGGGAAATGATGGAGGAGGGTTATCTGTCTATGTGTTACTTTCATTTGTTAATAAAGAAACTGCCTTGGCTCTTTGATTGGACAGAAAATTAGGTAGGTGGAATAAACAGAACAGAATGCTGGGAAGAAGGGAAGTGAGGAAGTCACCATGATTCTCTGACCCGAGGCAGACACATGTTAAGATCCTTCCTGGTAAGCCATCACTTCATGTTGCTACACAGATTATTAGAAATGGGTTAATCAAGATGTGAGAGTTAGCCAATAAGAAACTGAAACTAATGGGCCAGGCAGTGTTTAAAAGAATACAATTTGTGTGTTATTATTTCTGGGGCTATGATAGCCATGTGGGATCTGGGCAGGAACATAGCCCGCCCCTCCTTTCTACAATTTTTCAAGCTATATTTTTATTTATTTGAAGTGGAGAGTAGAAAAGGAAATATTAGTGGCATTGCTGGTATCTTTGCACATCTTGGTTTTAAACATTTTGGTTATAAACACATATATTGGTGTCTGAATCAATGGACATGAAGCAAATGTGTCCTACAATGCTATCACAAGTAACTTGGCTCAATTTTCTAGACTTGTTTTACTTGTCAACCCTATGTTTACACTCACTCCATTCATTGCATCTCTAACATTGTTTCTCCTGCTCATCTTCTCCCTGTGGAGACATCTGAAGATCATGCAACACAATGCCAAAAGGCTCCAGAGATGTCAGCATGACAGCTCACATAAAGGCCTTGTCAACTGTGGTCTCCTTCCTGTTACTGTTTATGATATTCTTTCTGTCTCTTCTTTCACTATGCTGAAATGCTGACTTTAAGCATAGAAGTCTCATAGCTTCGTTTTTACAGATAATGGAAATTGCTTTCCCTTCTGTCCATTCATGTCCTGATCCTAGAGAACAAGAAGCTGAGTCAATCTTTGCTTTCTGTGCTGTGGTGGATGATCTTCAGGCTCATATCAACACACTTTTAGCTTCCATATTCTAGAAAAAAAATCAGTTCATAGTTGTCACGTGCTATGGATGACCAGGGTGGAGATCCTCTTTTAGATTGAGGGTTTGTTAGAGATGCAGATAGTGTGGAGGTTTCTATTCAGATGGAAGTGACCACAAGCATGGGCAAAATGTTGGTAATTTCTATCTTATAATAATGGGGTTAATTATTTTCCTTCTAATCATGTCAGGAATTCAGAAACCTTTATACCATACTTGTGTGAATCTGAGATTAGTTGACACCATCTAACTAACTAGACAGCAACATTATGCTTTCCTGGATTTCTGGCTAAGTATGTAGAACAGAATGACAACCCTGGAAAAAGGAGTTCCCTAAGAATATTAGTATGTGATGTAACAGTTGTTACTTGTTTGTCCTGCACATCTTCTAGGGTGTTACTAAAGGATTATTCCAATGAGAGTAAACAAAATGGGCTCTTTCTTGTGAGAGCTTTGAGGAGAGGAAGAAAGCCTGCAGGCTGCAGTCCTCACTCTGTTTTCAGGAGCACCAAGTGAATAGAGTCCATGATGGGTGGAAGTCTTTTATGTATATATGTGCACTTTCAAAAGTATTCAGGTGTCAGTAACTTTATAGATTTATAAGGTTCTATGTAGAATAACAACTACTAAAACATACTACAGCTCTACAGGCAAGGTGCAAGCATGGTTTTTGTTGTACAAAGATGTATTCATATATTTGAACCACTTAAATATAAGAACTGGCATCTCTATTTTTATCAGTCGTTAAACTTTTAAAGATTTTAAAATGATCAATGAATAATGAGTGAGATGTGTATGTGTATGCATTCATGTGAGGCACTTAAAAAGGAAAAAATGTAGTGGTGTCAGTATATGAATGACCTTTATTCTCTGAAAATTTCATGCAATAAAGTTTAAAATACAGATTCAGACATAAAATATACTTAACCCATATTTCAAACATAAGATCAATTTAGAAAACATAAGAAGACATTCTGAGTCAGTGTGTAAGCATTTTTACCTTTTGAAATATTTCACACACACAGACACACAGATGCATACAGACATCCACACATATACTACAATTGAAAAATAAAAATGCTTTCAGTTTATTCCAAGTTGCCTATGTATATTATTAAAATGGTAAAGCAAAGAATTCTTGAAACATGTTTATCACTGGGAAATTTTCATTTAGTTCTTATGTATATATTATAATATATTTTAGTTTTTATGTTCATAATTGTCAAATGCACCTATGATAGTGTCTTTCTCAACTATCACAGCAGAAATTTGGTTGTATATTTTACTTCATGTAATTATGTACATGAATTTTCTGTGGTGACAAAAAACCAATTTAGCATAAAAGCATGAAAATTTAGACTAATGTAGAAGTGACTAACATTTAATTAAGACAAATGTTGTACATTTATAATATTGATATGCAAAACATACTTAAAACTTATTCAAATAAGTGAATTATTTAAAATAATTCAGGTCAAAGTAGGGAAGCTTAGATAGCTTAGCATGCTTATTTTCACACAAAAATCTTTTCAGACTGTTGTGTTAATATTTGGCATACATTTTACCTTCAATAAAGCTTTTTAAACTTATAAATTAAAAAAATAAATTTTGAACATATTTCTGTATGTTTTCCAGAGATAATTTTATGAGAAATAGATGATTTAAAATGGAAATGGAGAAACAAGCATCCACTAAAGGAAGTTGTTATGTTACTAATTTTTGGTAATTTGTCCACTTACAGTGGTGGAATGCTGTTTCTCATGTATAGAAACTAAATTTCTTTGAAGTTAATTAGAGCAATAACTTCTATGGAGGGAGGCCTTCCCTTAAATTTATGTGAAGTATCCAGGAGAAGAAGCTATTCACAGCCACACTTGAAATCTGGGGCGGGGGGGGGGGAACACAGATGAGAATGGGAAGCCTTTGTGATGAATTTAAGTTTGTCCTTTCTTTCTGTGATACATGATAAGTACTTAGTTTGTACAGAAAGCTCAGGTATGACATTTGTTTGATAAATCAGTATCAATCTTGTTGCATGGGAGGTTCTGTCTATGTGTTACTTTTATTGGTTAATGAATAAAGAACTGTTTTGATACTATGGCAAGGGCAGAACCGAACTAGGCAGGGAAAGCTACGCTGTATGCTGAGAGAAAGAGGGCAGAGTCAGAGAGAATCCATGGAGCCACTGCTAGAGTCAGACATGTGGAAACTTTGCCAGTAAGCCACTGCCACGTGGCAATACACAGATTAATAAATATGGGTTAAATTAATATGTAAGAGTTAGTCAATTAGAAGCTAGAGCTAATGGGCCAATCAGTGATTTAATTAACACAGTTTCTGTGTGATTATTTTGGGTCTAAGCTAGCCGTGCAGCCAGAAACCAACAAGCAGCTTCCCACTATATTTGGCGCACCAATGTGGTAGACTAAATCCATGTAAATTCTAAAAAAGCTTGAAAAGACACAGACAAAGTTTAGCCTAATCTTTTCTTTTCTGTTTGGCTGGCAGTGTGCTGCAGCTCCCTTAAGGTAGGTTTTTATGATTCACTGATAGCAGACAAAAAGCCATGCCTTTTTATTAAAGGCAGCTTCCTGGGCCATGCTGTCAACACAAACGCCAGCTATGGAGCATTTGAGTGGTATTTGTGGGCGTGGGTGTTTGTGCACCCACTTAGAGTTGGGAGGAAAGTGGCTCAGACCAACTCAGTGCTCCCAACCTGGGTAGGCAGTGGGATCAGGGAGAGCATGGTAAATTCCTGTCACCACAAACAGAGATATTTCCAGGCCACACAGTATCCTGCAGGGCATATTTAGCTATTACTAAGATAACAAGGCTTTATGTGCTGCATGCTCATTCTCAGGCTTAAAGTGATGAGCACAGGTCCTACCTGGTGGCCCCAATGCTGGCAGTAATGGTACCTCCACCATTTTAAAACTGGAGAGAAGTGGAGCCAGCATCCAGAACAGCTGCAATCAAGCTGCTTACTATTTTAAAAGTTCTTCAAGACAGAAAAGAATTACAGATAATGCAATAAGGACATATTAAGATATAAAAAAATCTCTAAATGGGTCACAGTGTTGTATAAATGTACATAGGCTTGGGAGAGAGAATAAAAAGAGTACAGAGTTAAAAAAGAAGTAAATTGTTTACAAAATCAAAGTCTTTAAAGTGACAGAGTCATAGATTAAAAGGAGTAAAGAAAAATAAGCCACATAAAGATCGACAATAGAGAGTCTGAATTATGCATATTATTGTGTCTTCTTTAAATTTTTTGACTGTGAAGGAGTTAAGCACAGAGAGACATTTTATTGTATGGACTGCTAAGTTAAACAAACATAAAGGTGTCTTGATTCTCAAATTTGAATCTAAGGATATGTTGCTTTAAAAAAGAGGTTCTTCTTTTGTTTCCACAGAGGATGAGAGCCTATGGATTGCTTCCAGACCAATACGGTTTGATGGAAGAAGACCCCCAAAAGGTTGCAATGAGCACCCTCCAAAATAAAATGCTTTGCCCAATATACAGCAGGAAGCAGTTTGCAGAAAACTACGTCCATATTCCCAAATATTTTTTATAACTACTTGTTTACATATAAAGGCAGGTATGCTATAGAGATTTGCATTAGCATGGATTTTAGTTTATTTATACAAATTTAAGGTCAGTCTTGTTATGTGTATATTTCTGCTTTTGATTAAGGTATTGATATTGTGTAGTTCATGTAAAATGTAATATATAATTAAGAAATATAAGTTAATAGATAGGTATAATAGTCAAGCTTGGAGTTATGTTAGTTAGATTTTCTAGATGTACAGAGATATATTTCAGATAGATAGGTATTCTTCAAATCTTTCAGAGACCTTCAGAATATGGCATTTAAATGTTTTAAAAATTAGGGCTTTTCATGACAGTAAGACACATCTGTTCCTGGAAGCACCAATTACTTCAAGAGGAAGATGGGCATTGAAGAGGCTCCTTATGATGTTGGCTAGCCATTTGGGCAAGAAACTGCTCTTTCCTGGAATGCTTGATGAACTAGGCATACAGAACCCACAGAGAAATGATTGCTGGACTTGCCTAAAGGTGAGATTGTCCTTCAAGGCTTCAACTTCATGAAAGTCTGCCAAACATTCTGAAGGACAAAAAAGAAAGTGACTGATAAACTGCCAATATAGGTGGAACTATCTTTGAAATTTTCTGCTTCATGGAAATGTCTGCTGGATACTATGGGTCTGTAGGCTGAAGATGGTTGCCCCAATGGTACAGAAGAACTTTGGGTGACTGTCCAGGCAGCAAGATGTCTCTGTCAATTCTAGAGTTTTGCAAGTTGCTTATAATGCACTGTTTGTTTAAATAATATTATATCCGTCTGGAGTCTTTGATGGAGTTGAAGAATTTATAGTTATAGTTTTTTAAGTTATGACAAAATATAAAGTAGATATAAATATTGTAACTGTAATTCTTGCTTGATAACTGTTTTGTTATATATCATTTTACTATGTTAAAGTTAAAGCTTTCCTCTTTGTTTAAACAGAAAATGGGAAATGGTATAGGAGGTCCTTTTGTCTATGTGTTGCTTTTCTTGGTTAATGAATAAATAAACAGCCTTTGCCTGTTGGTAGGGAAGAACTTAGGTAAACGGAAAAACTAAATGCCATGCTTGGAGGAAGAAGGGTGAAATAAGTAGAAACCATGGAGCCACCAGAGACAGATGCTGGGAACATGACCGGTAAACCACAACCTTGTGGTGATACACAGATACTAGAAATGGGTTAAACTAAGATGTAACAGTTAGCCAATAAGAAGTTAGAGCTAATGGGCCAAGCAGTCATTTAATCAATACAGTTTCTGTGTGGTTATTTTGGGGCTGAGCAGCTGGGAACCAACAAGTGGCTTCTATCTACAGTCTTGCTTATTTTTCTTGATTTTATGAGAAAATGCCTGACAAAAGCAATTTAGGGAAGAAATGGGAATGTTTTGACTGACAATTTGAGGGTGTACCTTATGGTAGAGAATGCAGGACAATGGGACATTCAGAGAAATAACCATGCTGTATCTGGAGTCAGGAAGCAGAAATAAATACTGCTTCTCTGCTTGTCTTCTCATTTTCTACGTCTGGAACTCAATTTATGGATGTCATGACGCATAGTAAGAGTGAGTTTCCTTACCCAATTAACCTAATGTAGAATGTCTCTTTTACACTTGTCCAGAGGCTTGTTTACTGTAAGGAGCCCTCATCCATGTTCCTGCAATTAATCCTAATGGAATCATTAGTTCACTGATCTAGAGTTGAGTGGTGTCATTTCTTTGTGCTGTTGTGGGTGCCTTACATGAAGTAAATAGGCATCTGTTGATATCTCTGTAGGAAAAGTCAGGGAAGAAGTTATATTGCAACACCCACCAGAATCAAAGTCAGATTCAGAAAATGTCTACCAAATTAAGGCTGTAAAAAGTATAATTACAGGAGAAATCTTTTTAGAAATTTGCATACTGGAAGGTTACTGATTGGTAAGTTGTAAAGTGCTGAAGAAGGTAACCCAATATGTACACAAGATTTGGTCTTATACATTCAGTTAAGCACTGTTATTGCATATCAAAAACAAAAGCAATATTATTTAATGTCTACGTTCTTCTTGTGAATATTAGTAGTTCAGACACAGAATCAATGTGAGAGACTGATTTGCTTGTCCCCAAAATGTAAATGTTGATGCTATATTGCTCAAAATGCCAAGAAAGAATTTGTTGAATATAGTTAGGTATAAATGATACCGTAGGGTAAAACTGTAATCTAGTGGAATCTGTCCATAAGACAAGTGGGTAGACACGAGAAGTCTCTAGACATAGAGAAAAGTATGTTAGCCTACAGAGGAAGGCCCTGTGAGAAGGTGATTTGCACACTCCAGCAGGACAGTCATTGCCAAAATGCAACACCAATGGACACTTAGCCATGTACTTCAGTCACGTGCCTGTCACTTAACAAATCTACTCTGTTTTTCAATGGATGTTTAAGAAGAAAAAAGGAGATAGTACAATATCGATGTAATAGAATGTAAAAATGCTAAGAAAATAAATCTTGACTTTGTGCAATTGGTAATAAAGTTGATATTTTATAATGTAAAATAATTAATGTTAAATTGTCTACAATCAGGTGCACAAAAATCTTTTTTTTTTAATCTTTTGAAAGACAGTTTTACTTTATTTACTTTTTAAAAAATATTCAAAGCACAGCATGCTCCAATACTGAGGGGGCTTAAGAGGTTAGTGAACAGCCACATGGTGGAATGCTCCACTCTCTAGGATTTCCCCCCATGGTACAGTGCCCCGTGCCCCTCCCCCAACTCTCTTGACTTTTCCCAAACCCAACCCTATCCAGCTGCCCTCCAAACTACTAGCTACTCACCACCCCTATACTTGCCTATCCTGTTCTGATTTAAGTCCCTGGTCTTACTACATGATCAATCCTTGATCCTCACTAGAAGTCTTCCTAGACATACCATTGCCGCCTTCTGTTGTGGAGATCCTGCAGCTTTGGGTCCATGGGTCAGGTTCCTTCATGTGTTGCAGCAAATCACAGTTGACTGGCTATTGGGGTAGGCCAAATCATATCCCTGGGTCTGGGCCTGGGTACCTGTAGGGTTGGTCCATCCCCTGTGAAACGGGAACAGCTCTACCATGTTCACAATTCCAGGGCTGGCTCACCCACCCCTCTGCTAATAGGGAAGGCTCTATTGTGCTGCTCTGGTGAGGTGCAGGTCCTGCTCTCCCACGTGTTGCAGCTGGTGGGGGTCAGGGAAGGCTCTCCCACTTTTATGACCACAGAGCCAGCTCTCTCACTTGTCCCAGGCATTGATTGGCTTGGGGGAGGGCTTCTTTCCCTCACCCAGGCTGCCACAAGACATATGAGAAATAGGGGCAATTTTTCCATGCTTACAACATCAGGGCTGGCTCACCCACACCTACACGTATACTCAACAGGATTGTCTCTATTGGTACAAGATTCTTTTATATTTCTCATGAATAAAACAGCAATATTGATGGTATCCACAGTATAAATGCATGTGTTTATTGCTGAATCAGGGATGCTCACAGACAACTTAATAGAGAAATGGGGCTAAATGCTGCAATCAGTTCTATCAATCTAGGATAAACAGGCAAGAGAGATTACTGAAAAATGAAGTGCAATTTATCAGAAATTCATAAATGTGTTATGTTAGTCAATGAAAAGCAGACATATCACAAGTTTAGATCAATACAGATTTTTTGAGTTTCATGTATTGCAAGTAATATTTTATACAGTACAAATTGCATATTTAAATATTTTCTGACTCTAATTTTTCTTTTATAATTTTTATATGTGTATGAATATTTTTCAGCATGTATGCATTTATGCCTGGTTTCCAAGGATGTCAGTAGAAGCTGTTGACTCCTTTGGGAGTAGAGTTAGAGATGGTTGCTAGCCAACATGTGGGTGGTGGGTATTGAACATAAGTCCTCTGAAAGGGTAACATGTAGTTTTAGCTACTGTGCCAACTCTCTAACCCCAAAATATGTATTTTCCATAGTTTGAAATTTCATATAGCTTTATTACACATACTATGTATTATATAGAAGTGTCCAATAATAGACAAAAACATGAAAATCATTGAAAATTGGTGAATAAGTTGTACAAGAATAAGGAATACAAATTTTAAAGCTTCTTTTATATTTAATTATAACAGTAGTTACATAATTTCCACCATCTATTCTGTAGTCATCCTATGTCCCCCTTTCATCTTAAATTTATGACTTTTTTGAGTGACATATTTTTCTTTAGTTTTCATATCTACTCTGCTGCATCAATTTAGTATTGCTCACATGTATGTGTGTTTTAGAAGGAACATGTGAAATTGGATAAACTTACATGAGATTCCTAGAGAAGATTCACCTCTCTCAGTAGCAATTAATTGTCCATCACTCTTGCCCTAAGGATGGGGCCTTGTGAGATTTCTACCACCCACATAATGGGTCAGTTGGTGCAGGTCTTATTTAGGTTCTTAATATGAAGATGTGTTCTGAGCCTATAAAATGAAAAAAGAAGTTTATGAAAAAGTAATATATAATGAAATACTCTCAAAAATAATTAAATAGAATCGGTTGAGATTGTTAGAAGCATGAAAGGAATGGATGCTGTGTCATGCATATCTAATTGCAGCATTTCTGAGGCAAGAGAGAGTGGAGATACAGCAAAGTTCACTGGGTGTTCATAAGCCAGCCAGCCCAGACTGTCAGTATAGTGGAAGAAACTACAGGAGAAAATCTGCCTCAAAATAAGATGAAAGTAGAGTTCCATGTCACAAAAGTTGTTCCCTGACCTCCACTAAGGCATGTATGTGCTTACACACACACACACACACACACACACACACACACACACACACACACACATACACACCACACAGAGACTTCATAATACAACAATAATAGTTACAGTAATAAGTAAAAAATTAAGTATGTAGTTTATTTAGACAAGGACTATATTAATGAATAAATTAATGGTAAGACAATAGTTAAGTCTAGAATATCTTCTTCAAATTGATAAAATGATAATACTTAACACATAGTAAGAATTTTAAATATTTCACAAGACTTGGTGATATCTGTAACAGCCAAAAAAAGTGAATATAGAGAAAAGTAAAAAATATAAAGAGACAACATTACAAACATAGTAGGGTCAACTCAGGCATACATACAAAGCACAGATCTTCAATAGAAATCACAGAACCCAGATAAACTGGACAGTTTGGTATCTAGATCCAAAGCTTGCCTAGCTTCTTCCTTGGGACTTCAAAAGTGCTGGTGGAGCACAACATTAAACAGATTTAGTTTTTCAAAAGTTCCTTGTGATATTTTACACAGATCACTTCTGACAAGACATCTGTTGTGAGCAGCTTTCAACAACACAGAAACGGGTTTAGGGGCTGTACCCCTAGCCTGGATTTCTAATTCTGGAACCCTCAATTTGGTTATAACAGTGCTCTAACACATAGTGATTATCTGTAGATCTCTGGAGAGAGATGGACTTCCCACAGAAAACAAGCAGATCTTGAAAAGGGAGGTATTTTCTTTCATTTGCTCTCACAGCTGAAATGTGATAACTGAAGAAGCTGAGCTAACAATCTTGAGGAATCACTCTTGTCATCTGAGGACCAAGGCTCATCTCTCACTTCAGTCATTCTCTGCAGCCCCCACACATGGTTTAGATGTTTTATCTGCTAACTTCTAAGTCAGATGAATTCAAATCACACAGGAGCTATACAAGGCAAAACTTTGCAAAACAATGAAATAGAATATGTCTTCCTTTGCATGTTAGCAAATGGGTATCCATAAATTGAAGACTGGGGCTCGTGGTTAGAATATACAATACATTTTTGGAGTTATTTTGTACTTTTTTGAATAATGATATTTTCCATAACCAACACCGTACTTGTCCATTGTCCTAGTTTATGTTGGCCAGGACTTCATTCTCCTACCAATCTTCTGTTCAGATGTTGGCAGAACTTTGTGTCAGGAGATTAAATTTTAGCTTGTGATGCTAGGGTTTTGTTTGCAGTTTCTCCTGATTTAAGACCAACACCGGATATACTGTCTATCAAAATGGTTGAAGGATTTACTTCAAGAAAATTTTCCAGTATCTCTATGTCGTTAGAAAACTGCTGTTTTTCAGGAGAAATTTTATGCCCCCAGGTGATAGATCTCACTGCTCTGTAGCTTTCAAATTAGTTTGCTTTGGGAAAGGCAGTGCTAGAGTATGCAACTGCAGTTCATTCAAGTTCATCGAGTGGCAAGTCAAGATGAATGCTCCTACTAATTGTCATAAAAGTTCTTTTTTTAAAAACAAGTTTTACATTTTTGAGAATTTTTATGAGCAATATTTAAATGGTTTCCTCACCATCTTTCCTACACCTCTTTCCATGGCCCAAACTCCCTCTCAAAATTATGGCCTCATATTGTTTAGTTATTATTGTCACACATATACAGGGTTTTCAATTTATAAATACATTCTGATGAGTACATTTAGTGTTATTTTCATGTATATGTATTTAAGGTTGGCCACTTGGAATTAGATAAACTATGAAAAGGAAAGCCTGATTGTTTTTCACTCAGCAATCATTAATTGCCTATAGCTCTTGATCTATAGTGGTGGTTTGTGAGATTTTTCTCCCATTCACAATGGCATGTTGACTGGGGTCATTTTTAAGGCCTTTTTTAGAATATCATATTGTTGAAATTTCATGAGTGGAACTTTTCCTATCGTATATAAAAGACATTATTGTGCAGCAGATATCCTGGTTGTATATCTTACAATCTTTCTGCTCCTATTTCCACAATGTTCTTGAAGAATTAGGTGTAAAGGCTGTATTGTAGATGTATCAAATGGCATTGGTCACCCCATAGATGCTTGTTTTCTGCATTTTCTGGTTATAATTTTCTCTGTTTTGATTGCATTGCTGGTATCTCTGCTTCTCTTGTCTTTGAGTATTTTAGTCATAAACAGATGTGTTCATGTCTGGATTGATGAAAATGAAACATAAAATGTACTATAGGACTATTTAAAGCAACTCTGGCCAATTTTCTAGGCTTATTTTATTCACCAACACTATCTTCACCCTCATTCACTACTCCATGTCCCTGTTTATTTTCCTTCTTCTCACCTCCTTTTGTGGAGACATATTAAGGACAAGTAGTTCATTGCCAAAGACTCTAGAAATGTCACATTTCAGTCCACATAAAAATCTTTTTTTTTTTTTTAAGACAGGGTTTCTCTGTGGCTTTGGAGCCTGTCCTGGAACTAGCTCTGTAGACCAGGCTGGTCTCGAACTCACAGAGATCCACCTGCCTCTGCCTCCCGAGTGCTGGGATTAAAGGCGTGCGCCACCACTGCCTGGCCACATAAAAATCTTAAAATTGGTGGTCAACTTCTTGTTACTGTAAACTGCTTTCTTTCTGTTGTGTTTCCTACTATTTTGCAACAGTGAATTTAAGCAGAAAAGTCAATAATTTTGTTTTTACTAGTTCTGGGATTTGCTTTTCCCTCAGCCAATTCTTGTGTCCTAATTCTAAAGAACAGGAAACTTAATCAGGTCTTCCTTTCTGTGCTTTGGGGCTAAGGTGTAATTTTTGTACACTTCAATGAGAAACAATATATTCCCCAAGATGTATTTTTTCCTAGGGAGTACTCAGTTTATAAGTGTTACATTTTAGAGATGATCAGGAATGGAGAGACAGGGTGGGAGATGGGTCATTTTTCACAAAAAGAGTTTATAAGAGTCAGGAGAGCAGTGGGTTATTAATATGACAGAATGTTGATGTGAGATTCCTGTTGACAGAAATTTCTGTTCCACCCAGTCCTGCTGCTATTCAGTCCCAAAGAAACACACAGAGGTCTACATTAATTATAAACTGCTTGGTCTGTTAGCTCAGGCTTTCTTATTAACTAATTCTTGCATCATCCGTTAATCCATAATTCTTGTCTGTGTTAGTCAAATGGCTTGGTACTTTTTATTAGCAAGACATTCTCATCTTGTTTCCTCTGTGTCTGGGTGACAATTATAGACTGAGCATTTCCTCTACCCAGAATTCTCCTGTTCTGGTAACACCATCTATACTGCCTGCCTAGCCATTGGCCAATCAGCATTTTGATTTTATTTAGTTTTGTTCATACATTTTCCCCTATATTTCTTTTTTATTGATTTTTATTGAGCTCTGCATTTTTGTCTGCTCCCCTCCCTGATTCTCCCCTCCCCTTAAACCCTCTCTCATGGTCCCCATGATCCTAATTTACTCAGGAGATCTTGTCTTTTTCTACTTTCTACATAGATTAGATCCTTGTATGTCTCTCTTAGGGTCTTGTCTAGGTTCTCTGGAATTGTGATTTGTAGGCTGGTTTTCTTTGCTTTATGTTTTAAAATCACTTATTAGTGAGTATACATGATAATTGTCTTTCTGGGTCTGGGTTACTTCACTCAATATGATATATTTTAGCTCCATCCATTTGCCTGAAAATTTCAAGATATCATTTTTTTCTCCTGTGTAGTGATCCATTGTGTAAATATACCACATTTTCCTTATCCATTCTTTGGTTGAGGGGCATTTAGGTTGTTTCTAGGTTCTGGCTATGAAAAACAATGCTATTGCTGTAGGGAGGAGAGGGCCCCTTGTTTGTCCCAGCTACCTGGCTAGCATACACGCAAAATAAGCACACAGAAACTATATTAATTTAAACACTGCCTGGTCCAGTAGCTCTGACTTCTTATTGGCTAACTCTTACATCTTGATTTAGCACATTTCTTTTCATCTATGTATTACCACATGGCTGTGGCTTACCGGCAAGATTCTAACTGGCATCTCTCTGAGGTGGAGGATCCATGGCTTCTCGCTGACTCCACTTTCTTCTTCCAGAATTCAGTTCTGTTTCTCCGCCTACCTAAATTCTGTCCTATCAGGCCCAAAGCAGTTTCTTTATTCATTAACCAATAAAAGCAACACATGAACAGAAGAACGTCCTAGAGCATGCTATGAACATAGTTGAGCACTTGTCCTTGTGGCATGATTGAACACTGTTTGGATATATACCCAAAAGTGGTATTGCTGGGTCTTGGGGAAGTTGTTTTCTAATTTTCTGAGAAATTACCATACTTATATACAAAGGGGCGGTACCAGCTTGTACTCCCACCAGCAATGCAGGAGTGTTCTCTTTATCCCACAACCTCTCTAGTATAAGTTGTCATCAGTGTTTTTGAAACTGACCATTCTTACAAGTGTAAGATGGAATCTCAGTGTTGTTTTTATTTGCATTTCCCTGATGACTAAGGATGTTGAGCATTTCCTTACATGTCTTTCTGCCATTTTAGATTACCCTGTTGAGAGTTCTTTGTTTAGGTCTGTACTCCTTTTTTTATTGGATTATTTGTTCTTTTGATGACACATTTCTTGAGTTCTTTATAGGTTTTTGAGATCAGACCTCTGTCTGATGTGGGGTTGCTGGAGATCTTTTCCCATTCTGTGGGCTGTCATTTTGTATTATTGACCATGTCCTTTTCTTTACAGGAGCCTTTCAGTTTCAGGGGGTCCCATTTATTAACTGTTTCAGTTTCTGTGCTACTAAGGTTATATTTAGGAAGCAGTCTCCTGTGCCAATACCTTCAATATACTTACCACTTTTTCTTCTATGAGGTTCAGTGTGGCTGGCTTTATGTTGATATCTTTGATCCATTTGGACTTGAGTTTTGTACATGGTGATAGATATGGGTCTATTTTCATTTTTCTACATGTTGGTATTCAGTTATGCCAGCACCATTTGTTAAATATGCTTTCTTTTTTCCATTTGATATTTTTTGCTTCTTTGTAAAAAATCAAGTGTTTGAAGGTGTATGAATTATTATCTGGGTCTTCGATTTAGTTCCATTGGTCCTCCTGTCTGTTTTCATGCTAATACCAGGCTGTTTTCAGTACTGTAGCTCTGTAGTAAAGATTAAAGTCAGCGATTGTGATGCCTCCAGAAGTTCTTTTATTGTACAGGATTGTTTTGGCTATGCTGTTTTTTTTTTTTCTATTTCATATGAAGGTGACTACCATTCTTTCAAGGTTTTAAGATTTTAGCTGGAATTTTGATGGGCATTGCATTGAATCTGTAGATTGCTTTTTGGTAAGATTGTCATTTTTACTATGTTATTTCTACCTACCCAAGAGCATGGGAGATCTTTCCAATTTTTGGTGTCTTCTTCAATTTCTTTTCTTAAAGATTTAAAGTTCTTGTCATACAAGTCTTCCATTTGTTTGGTTAGAGTTACTCTGAGATATTTTATTCTATTTGTGGCTATTGTGAAGGGTGATGTTTCTCTGATTTGGGGCATAGATATTTAGTATTGAGATTTCCTCTTGATGGATTTTTCCTGTGACAAACATGAAATGCCCCTTTTTTTCTCTTTTGATTGATTTTAGTTTGAAGTCTATTTCCTTAGTTATTAGGATATCTACACCAGCTTGTTTCTTAGGTCCATTTGGTTGAATATTTTTTCCCAGCCCTTTACTCTGAGGCAATGACTGTCTTTGAGGGTAAAGTGTTTTTTTTTTTTTTTGTATGCAGCAGAGGGATGGATTCTGTTTTCATATCCAATCTGTTAGCCTGTGTCTTTTTTATTTTTTATTACTTTATAAATAATACCATTCAAATTCCACTTCCTCTCCTCCTCCCACCTCCCTCCTGCTCCCCCACTTACCCTCCCAACCTGTGGGAAGTCCAAGGCCCTCCCCACTTCATCCAGGCTTAGGAAGGTATGCATCCAAATAGAATAGGATCCCAAAAAGCCAGTACATTCAATAGAGAAAAATCTCAGTGCCATTATCATTGGCTTCTCAGTCTGTGCCAATTGTCAGCCACATTCAGAGGGTCAGTTTGATCCCATGATTGTTCAATTTCAGTACAGCTCTATTTGGTGAGCTCCCATTAGCTCAGGCATACTGTCTCAGTGGGTGGACCAACCCCTTGTGGTCCTGATTTCCTTGCTCATATTCTCCCTCCTTCTGCTCTTCAACTGGACCTTGGGAGCTCAGTCCAGTGCTCCAATGTGAGTCTCTGTCTATGATCTCCAACCTTCACCCATTGAAGGTTCTATAATGATATTCAAGATAGTCATCAGTATGACTATGGGACAAGGCCAATTTAGGCACCCTCTCCTCCACTGCCCAGGGTCCTAGCTTGGGTCCTCCCGGTAAACTCTTGGGAACCCCTCTAGAGACAAGCCTCTTGTCAACCCCAAAATGGCTCCCTCAATTAAGATATCTTCTTCCCTCCTCCCACATCTGTCCTTCCTCCATCTCAACCATCCCACTCTCCCAAGCTCTCCCCAACCTTCCTTTTCTCCCTTCTCTTTCTCCCTCTCCCCTTGCCCCCACCTCAATCCCATGCTCTCAACTTTTGACTGGCAATCTTGTCAGCTTCCAATTTCCCGGAGGATCTACGTATGTTTTTCTTTCGATTCACCTTATTACTTAGCTTCCCTAGGATCATGAACTATAGGCTCAATGTCTTTTGTTTATGGCTAGAATCCACTAATGAGTGAGTACATACCATATTCATATTTTTGGGTCTGGGTTATC